>NC_028647.1:42132455-42147342 GCF_001406875.1 Solanum pennellii
CTGTGACGGTCCGTCGTGTCTGCGACGGTCTGTCCTGCCATTCCGTTACGAAGTTCAGAGAGTCGATTTCAGTACCCAAATTTCAGAATTCTAAGTGTTTTGGAACGAGACCCCCTCGACGGCCTGTCGTGCCCATGACGGTCCGTCGTGGGTTCCGTCGACTCAGACAGTTTTTCTAGAAATAAAATCTGCTGCTTAAAACGACTAAACAGGTCGTTACATTTACCTCTAACTATCTACCGACCCTCACCTACGGTCTGTAGGTCCAATCACAGACCGTACTGGTCGATCGTGGGTGGTTCCATCGGTACTAGCACTAGTTTTTCTGAAAAGTCAATTGTGGGTGGTTCCTTCCGTACTGGCACTAGTTTTTCTGAAAATTAGGATAGTTCTTCGTTTTGACATCTGAGGTGTTACAATATAGAGGTCATACATAAGCCACTTAGCATGCATAAACAAGATAATAGAGAATCAAGAGAATTTAAAAGACAATTTATAGCATAAGGAGTTTGTAAAACAAAGCGGAAATCTACATAGTCTCAGAATCCATATATAACACCAAGCTAAGATTGACCATGAACAATATGAGAAAAGTGATAGAAGTTTTTTCCCTCGAAACATGAGGAACCACTACTACTAAGTATAGCCAAAGTGACTCCTAGCCACGGGGATGAGAAACTAGAACTTCGGACCTTACATTTTATAACAAGGCAAGAGTATGTGTTAGTATAAAAATGTTCCAAGTATGATAGTTATGCATATAAATATGAATTCGTGCTAAAATTGAAATTTTCATGATATTCAATGACAATGCTAAAACATGAGATAAAAGAGTTATAAAACATTAGTCATAAAACATGGTCAATGCATTCCAACATCTTTACAACATTTTTGAGATACTTCTGGTGTAACCTTAGTTCATTGTTGTGGGAGATTTACCTTTAACCAACATGTAAGACCATGTCAGCTATCAATCATGGAATTCGGTGTCTACCTCACACCGAAAAGTGGTGTTCTCACTTTCTCAGGTGAGAACCTTAAACTTTTAGCTTACGTGGATGCACTAGCTAATGTCTATCTAAGACAACCTATGATGGCACATAGTTTATAAGACACGGTCACCGTTAGTTGTCTTTTCGGTGCTAAGCATAAATCTAATGGAATATTTATTATTCTTAACTTTTATTAACATTCATGAGACATGGGTAATAGCCACTTGTCTTAGCATTTGAGGTCATGGGTAACTGTCGCTTGCCTCATCATTAAAATAGCTCCTTGAATTTGATTCATTTTTGGTGAGAAGACCATTCAACCTTAGAATCCTTTATGTGATAAATTCTTTCACATTCATGTATTGAATACTTATGTGAGAATTCATTTTACAACAATTAACCAACAACAATATCATTTATGCTTTACTATCAAAGAGATTTATATCATATTTCATCCATTTAATGAGAACATGCATATTTCCATAATTCACCTTTCGTGGTTCAAAACCCACTTTCAATCATAAAAATCTAGAAAACATGGGTTAAGTGGGTTCAAAAGAGCTATTTGTGGGTCGTGTCTCAGTCCACGGGCTATGGGCTGCTTTGTTGATACTGACACCAAAGGCCTAGAAAAGCTGCAATTCCATATTTTTCTGCATACAAGGTGTTACACTCCTACTCCTAAATATGGTGCACTTCATACTAATGAACAAGACTTTACTAAATGTGGCACACTTAGACTCTTCAAAATTTGCGTCTGATACCAAGTTTGACACGATCCAAGACTACTCCTAAGATGTGACATCGTGAATAGGATCCCAAAATACCCTAAACAACCCACTTAGCATAAGCATGACACTATGATAACAACATAAAATAATGAATCATATTAGAAAAATGTAAGTCGAAAAGCTTCGTCACTGTATGAATCAAATCACAAGATAAAGACTTCATAAACTACATGTAATAAGCCTGACATAAGTCTCTACTAGTAGATAGGGATAGGACAAGCCCTAGACCACTAAATAAATCTCAATACTAAAAGTACTTTAAAGAGAGAATATATCATAAGGTGGTCATTCCCTCTAACCATGAAGAATCACCAAAACCTAAGCAATTTTCTCAATCCAATTGTAGACACAGCCGGATGGAGGTACATCAGAACCTATATTATATGACAATAAAGGCAAAAGAAATATGTGTCAGTACTCGGATAGTACCAAATATAAGAAAGATGTATGAGTAAAACATGATATCATAATGAATTACAAAAAATGATAGTGTATGACCAGGTAAACATGACATGATCTAATGAGTTAAATTTGTAAAATGTAACACAAGGTTAATTTAATATTCTGAAAATCACAACCTAAGCTTAATTCATAATCCTTCAAGGAAATCATAAATTGTTGTGGATGATACCATTTATTGATATGAACCATGTAATCTATAGCAAGGAGTTTAGTATACTTCTCACATAAAAAATATGAGTATCTTACTTTCCATGGTAACAACAATGTTCTTAAGCTTAGGAAGATCGATTAACTAGTTATGGGACAAAGGAATTTATACCAACGAACTTTGGTTCTACTAATGGGTGAGCCTCCATTCCAAAGTCCACTCAGTTCTAAGTAAACTCTCAGTGGAAGCTATGCATAATCAGATCATATTCATACTTCTTGAAATAGTAAGAATACAGTAAACCAAATCAATCATAAAATTCATATCATAAGAAGAGTTTTATAAAAAAATTATTTCATATCACACTCATAAGAAACACTTATCTAAATCATCTTAATCTTGATCATATAGGAAGTGTTCAATTTCATCAAATGTGCTTAATACTTTATGTAAAAGCATCATTAATTCATAAGTTCCTCAATTCATAATGCATTCATATGTTCAAACTTAGTTCATAATCATAATGCATTCATATATCATGGGTTCATGTAAAAATCATGGAAAATATGTAATTATGGTCAAATCATACATAATATATAATATCAAATTTGAAGAATAAACTCAATGAAAATTGGACCCATACATAAACATAAACCGTAGAATTTCGGTGAGAATTGATAGAGAGAATTTGAAGTTTCTTTGGGACTCTATGGATGAAGAGGGATCTATTGATTAATTTCCTGCATACCTTGATAAACCCTAGCTTATGAATTTTGAAGGGGAGACTTGGAGCTTGAAGAACTCTAGTTCACCTTGAGACAATCTTTGGAGAAGAATATTTTGAAATTAGGAGATTAGGGGAGAATAGGATGAGTTTGTAGTACAAAAATAGTTATATGGCTTAAGAATAGTGTAGAAACGACGTAATTTAAGTATTAAAAGAGGAGGAAAAGATCCAAATATACCTAAGAGAATTATGTTGGAACACTTCTATGAACCCATGAACAGTTTGCACTCCCTTCTATAAACCATACTTGTCATCCGTAAAACTATCATTGAAAGTTCATCCTCTTATAAAAAACCACGAACACATATCACGAAATGTGGTTAAATCAATGACCCGATAAAATCATCCGTACACTTCAATGTCTGGAAAATTTCACTAAGTTCAAGACACCAACCACGAACCACATGTATGGACCACATTTCCTTCTACGGTCCGTGTTTTCTAGTTATAAGACTCAAATGCTGAAATTTTATTCTCAAAAACGAACACAAGACACGACCATGACAAATTCTAGCTTCCACGAGTCGTCCTTTTGAATTATAAAAACCCATCTGAGACTTGAATTTTTCCAAACTATTAGGACATCATCTACGAAGAGCCATCCACAAACTGTAGGATGAAGTACGGTCTTTACTTGGCCTCGTATAAAATTGCACCAATATTTTTTTCTGCAATTCAAAATTAACTTCCAAACTTCTGAGGTGTTACTAATACCCCTATTTATATTTATTAAAGTTTAGATTTTAAAACATTTGAGGTACGAATTAGTTTCTTCCTTTGCCCAAATTTAGGGAATGTGAACCTCATGTCGAGGGGAACATAAATCAAGTTAGTTTTCCATTCTTTTCTTACCGCTTCCTTCATCATCAGGATCAATCTTCATTGGTGTTGCCCGCTAAGGGATGTCCCTCCTCCATGTTGAACTTATCCATACACAAAAGCCGGACTAATGACATGATATATGACATCTTTCCCTACAACTTTCTTTCTTCTTTTGAGTGCATCCAAGGCTGCACTTACTTGCACCATAGAAAAATCTACAGAGAGAATTTTGGAAAAGTTTTGTTATCACCTATGAAAGCATACGCAAGATGATATGAGAATGCCTTCAACTCTAGATTTGATGCTTCTTCAATTGACGACTTTGTTGGAGGTCCCAACAATATATTTAGAGATTTCCAACCGCCACTTTTAACAAAAACGCTTTCCACATCAAGAGTTTGTACTATTTTATGTGTTTCATGATAAAGCTCAAATGTCCTTTTCAAAATCAATAAAAATACGCGATGAAGAGTCGAGGTCAATCCCACATAGAATGGTATATCGTAGAGAATTTTGTTAAGAAATTTGGATTGTAAAATCATTCATTTGTAGTTGTAAAGACAAGTAGGTGGATGATTCCACCAATTTAATTTAAAAAAATTGGTTATTAATTGTCACAATTAAACAAAAATTATTGGAAATTCAGGAAGTAACAAGAAAATTTAGGAATGTGGGGATTGAAAATCGATGTCACATAGTGGTAATTGTGCGAGTCTATAGTGATGAACATTCATGAATAGACTTGGTCATCTTCAATGACACTAATTTTCTTTCAATCGTATAGCATCCTTGCATAGAATCTCCTTAGGTATTGTCTATATGCATATCTAAATAACCTGATACCTTACTCTATTCTCTTTTTTTATGTAGAAATATGACAAATCGATCTTTTTCATAATCTCTATTTTCAAGAAATTTACAATCAATAAACCTAAATTGCAAATATCTCACGAATTATTCACTCAAATCAATCTCTTTTGAGCATCAAATGAAGATCGAAAGTAGAAATTAAGTTTAAAACCTTAATTCATAAATCAACCTCATTCTAACTAACCCAAATTAATGAATGAACAACAACAAAATAGAGCGCAACACACTATCAACTACATTAAATCAACACCTTACCCCATAATTGCACCCTTAGATCTTGGATTTCCGTCACCCATCACAAAAAAGTGAAGACATTATACCTTTCATGAAAGCAACCATGATAACATACAATTAAGCAATTATGAGCAACATCACTTTTGATTCAACTTCAATTTGTCAAATTCAAAAGAAAAGTTATAAAATAACTCATAAAACTAGAAAGTGTAGTTAAGAATGTCAAATTCAAAAGAAAAGTTGCAAAATAACTCATAAATGTAGAAAGTGTAGTTCAGAAAGTAAAGGGTTTCTCTCTCACAAAAAACTTCTCAAAAACTCTCACTCTCATAACTAAAAGTTTGATCTCTCTATTTCTCTCTCTTTTGGGTTATTTACAGTTCCCCAAAATTTGGCAAAACACTCAACACGCTACCCTTTGGGCGACGTTATTCGGTCTTGCCGAGTTCATTCGGTGAATTAATGGTCATGCTTTAGCTTGCCTTCTTGCTCTAGACTTCATGTATTTTACACTTAGTGAGCAAGCTCGTTTGTGTCTGTCTTTCACATTCGGTGTATCACTGAGTATCACCTTAGTTCGCATTCGAGCTTTCAATTTTTCTTCTTGCACTATCGCTTTTGGAGATGGTCAACAAGGTCGGCTTTCACATTTGGTGAATCACTCTTTCTTTTGGAGTTGACTGACCTATCCTGATAAGCACATGTATTGTGCACTATCACTTTGGGTAAGGTCATGCTTATTAGGCGATCCTCCTTTCTTTTTTGGCAATCATCAATGTAAATTTTGCACATCTTTTCACATGTTTGGTCATTCTCTCAAACTTCAATCCTTGCCTTGTCCATTAACCTTCAAAGCAGCAAATCGTCAAAACATTATTATAACATGACAAAATTAGGCATTGAGGACACTATTTATTGAGCTAAATAGGCCTCAAACGAGTACAAGTCTGCCACTCATTACTTCAATATCCCCAAAAATGTCATGACCTAGTAACACTCTTTCAATAGGATATCTAGAAGCAATGTAATGTGCTTGCGCAACAATATCATTATTGAGATGGCCAACAAATCGTCATAAATTACACAAAACATTATTTCCCCATTTCCATCAAAAACCTTAACCTTTTCAAGACCATGGTTAACTTCCTAGTAGCTACATCTATATCAAAGTGCAACCTAAAGCCAAGAAAGGACTTGTAAAAGTGAATGGGGCTACGGAATCTGGTTAAAAAATTACGATGACAAAATCCATAGGGTAAATTAATACCTTACTTGAACTAACACATCTTTTACAATGACCTCTAGACTAGCCACAAAAAATAAAATTGATTGTCATTTTATAAGAAAAAAATTGCTTCAAGAAATCATCACTACAAACTAGATTCTAACCCAAGAGACCCCAGTAGAATGTTAACTAAGGGGCTTACCAGAGTTCAACATAGCAATCTTAGTTGCAGGCTAGGTGTCTGGGGCATCTTTTCCCCTTCCTAGCTTGAGGGAAAGTGTTGAGAGTACAATAATAAAGTAGCCTAAAGGGTATTTTGCATAAAGGGCATTTTTGTCCGTTCTCCTAGTAGAAATAGTTACAACTAACTGTATGAATAGTAAGTTATTCGCTATTATAAAATGTAGGACTTAGATGCTATTGAAAGTAGAGTCAATTCCCTAAATGGCACCCAAGTTAACAGAATTATCTTGAAATATCATTTATGTTTCATTTAGGACAAAAATATCACTCAACTATCACTATTTTCCTCCAAATATACTTGACACTTCAAAATCATCACTCCTCCTTGTTGGCATGACATGTCATTAAAATCTTTTTTTAATAATAGACTAATTTAATTCATTAGACCCATTTAACTAAAATAATGATCATACTAATATTTTAAAATTTTTATTAGTTTATTAAAAATAATTTTTTTTACTTAAAATCTTTTATCATAATTAAACTTTTTATTTTTTTATGTTATGAAGAATATATTTTGGAAATGTTATAAACACATACATTCAAAAAAATATTTATATACAAATCACTCATGAACACTAATTTACATCAATTAATCATAAGCTATATAATAATCAATAATATTAAATGTCAATTAACTATTACAATAATATTAATTGTGTATTTTGAAATTCATGCTTCCGATATTTATTTTTTTGAAAAAAAAAAGGAAGTGAATAATATCATACTTTTTATCCATTAGAAATGCTAAATACCTCAAAAGTCTCCTTCTATTCTAGTTGATATGCCCTGTCATTAAATCATCATTTTAAAAAATAACAAACATATTTAATTCATCAAATTTATGTCTCTACAAAACAAATGTATAAATTACATGAGAATTTATGAAGATTATAAAAAAAAATTAAAAAGTCTAGTAACTTTATGTATTTTCACCAAACAAAATTCAATGAAAAAATTTGTGTGCACTTATTACCTGATAATATTTTTTTAAAATATATGTGTTTTCAACTATTCAAAATTGATGAGATTATAAAACGTTTTAAACGTATTCTGCATAACATAAAAAATTAAAAAGTTTAATTATGATAAATGATATGAAGTATAAAAATTTATTCATGAGAATATATTCCTAATAAATTAATTAAAAAATTAAAAATAATATGATGATTATTTTAGTCAAATGGGTTTAATGAATTAAAGTAGTCTATTACTAAAAAAGGTTGTAATGACATGTCATGTCAATTAGGAGAGAGTGATGTTTTTGAAATGTCAAGTATATTTGGAGAAAAATAATAACAATTTAGTGATATTTTTGTCCTAAATGAAACATAAATGATATTTCAAGACAATTCGCTTAACTTTGATGATATTATTTAGGGAATTGACTCCCGAAAATATCTCTATAAGAGAGACTTATTGTATAATGAACTATAATTCATTCTAGTAAAATACACAAGATTACTCTCTCTCTCTCTCTCTCTCTCTCTCTCTCTCTCTCTCTCTCTCTCTCTCTCTCTCAAAATCTAATTCTAGGATTCATCTATGCCTAGAATAATTACATAACCAAAACAGGTTTTGCCCTGATTTTCTTACCTTATTTGAAATTTATTTTTCTTTTAAAGGAAAACTAAAGTATTATCATAAATACTTTAACTTTTCCGAAAGGAAAATATAAATTTCTTTCATATTCGGTTTATTCTTTTCTTAGAGGAAAAGTTTGGAGATCTATAAATTGAAGAGTTTAATTTACATAACAAAATTCAATGTAATTCACAATGTAGTCGTTTAGAAAGTCTTATTTATGGAGATATTTTTGTCTCAACAGTTTTAATGTCTTCTATTTGTTTTTAAATGTATAGGTCAATTGGCCTAATTATATAATAACATTTTGATTTTTAGTATAAGTTTTTCGTCATATGACATATCAACCATATATATGCAATTTTAAGTTTGGGCATAACATCTTCCAATCGGTCAAATCCCATAGAACAATATTTTGATTTTTAGTATAAGTTTTTATCATCTGATTTATCGAAGTAATGATTTGCAATTGTAAGTTTCTCCATGACGCCCTAATCACTTTCGAACACAACAGTAAATTGGTGTCAAGAAAAGGAAAAATTAGAAAGTAGACGTAAAAATATTCAATTAAAAATTCATCAATAATAATTCTTTGACTATCCTTTGACACATAAACTGATGTGAAGAAAAGGAAAAATTAAAAAGTAGAGGTAAAAATATTCAACAAAAATCATCAATTATAATTCTTTGACTATCATTTGACACAAACTGGTGTGGAGAAAAGGAAAGTAAGAAAATAGAGTTAAAATATTCAATTAAAATCATCAATAATAATTGTTTGACTATCATTTGACAAAATATTCATGTATGATGACAAAAAGAAAGATAGTGAAAGAAGAATGGAAGAGGAAACTGAGAAAACCATTGCTAACCTAATTTATTTTTTTAAAGTACTTATCATCAGTCCTTTTAGTAATACTATTTCTTCAATTATATCTTTAAAAGCATGCATACCTGTCTCCCATATTAAGTACTGTTTCAAATTTCATACAAATAATTCTCCAAGGAAAATGACAAGAAGGTCTCCTCATTGAGAATAATTATATTCATATTTCACATACAATTAATTGACAAGTAAAGCTTGAAGTCTAATGTGAACAAAATAACCCTTAAATTCAATCTTAATCCTAGAAAGCATACATGTCGACGGAGTGGCGGTTGCCCTATTTGTGATTCTCTCTTACTCTCTTTTCAACAATACATGTCCACTATACTAAAAATGGTGGTTGCCTTATTTGTAACTCTCTCTTTCTAGTATTTGGAAACTTGAATTTCTTGAGAAATATATTTGCCTAAGTTATGTAACCAAACACTACTGACCAAGTTTTTTCCAAGCTTTTTCTATGTTTTCCCAAGTTTTAATTTCAGGCCAAACAGATCCTAGACATTAAAAAGAAATTAGGCGCATAGGACACGCAATGTCAACTAAAGAATTTAACAGTTGATTTGTGTAAGATTTATTAAGTGATCCATGAGCATTAGATGTTGGGGGTGCATAGGTGGTAATTCTTATATAACTAAATCTCACACTCGAATCTCAATACGTTTTGCTAGAGCCCTACTCCAAGGTGAGGCTCGAGGCAAGTCTCAATAGAGTCATTTATATTTGATGTTTTTACAATATAAATACATATAAACAAGTCAACTTAACATTGATTTTATGCTCATTAATGTGTGACACGTACAAAGATAAATTATTGATCTATTATTTAATTTCTAATATATACTAGTTTTGTATTTTCTTCCAAATCATCTACCCTTACTATATCATAGTATGAAAGCAAGAACATAGAGCTTAAAAGGACATGGCACCGGCAGCCGACGGTTGACTAATATGTATCCGTACAACTTTACATGATCAGCAAATCTCTCTGGATCTTTCAATAAGTGGGTACGTCTTTTTCTCTTTCTTTTCTACTTAGAAAGGTATGTCTGATACGAGTTTTTCCTTTCAAAAATGTTTCTCTTTTGAAAAATAATATCGAAGGAAATAAATGAGTTTTTACAAAAAAAAATTTATATTAAACGTGTATTTAAAAGATATTATTGAAAATTATCTAAATCTAAATAAATGAGTTTAGCGCTAAAATAAGTAAATAAATTGTCAAAAATTTAAAATGACAATTTTTTTGAGATAAATGTCAATAACACGCTTAAGTTATCTCATTTTTGAGTTTCATACCTAACTTGTTGAGAATGTGAATTTCATACCTAAATTATCACTTTTTTATTTGAGAAATACACCTTAGTGGTGTGTGTAATGCACTCTCTCTTAACCATGACACATGACATTCCACAAGGATAGATAATTTTAATTTTTTAAATATTTTTGCGGATAGTAATACTTAAATCTTTAATTTTAATTAATATTAATAGTTTATTATTTAAATTTTTTTCAATGTGGAATATTTTATCCGTGTTTAATGTTTATTTGCCAAGGTTAAGAGAGACTGTATTATATGCACGATTGAGGTATGTTTCTTAGATGAATAAGTGATAATTTAGGTTTGAAACTTAAGCTCTCAATAAGTTAGGTATGAAACTAAAAAAAGAGAATAATTTAGATGTGTTTTTAACACTTCTCTCAATTTTTTTTAATAAAACCAAAGGGGCAAAGGTGCAGCGGCCGTTTGGTATAAAAACAAGTTACAATAGAATTAGTCATGATATAATAAGTTATGTTGGAATTCGTTATGATATGAAAAGTTATGTTGAGATTACTTTTTATTGGGTATTTGATTTTGTCACGATCCATACCGTTGTGATTGACATCCACACTAACTCTCCGGTGGAAGACCACTACTACAATCCAAACGAAGCAACTAAACAAAAAACTAAGGCATTTAAAATCTAAGGAAAGAAATAGAGTTTTCATAAACTCCAACAAAAGTTTGACAATAAAACTAACATTGCGAAAGTAATGCCTAGAACTTGAAAGTAAATGCACCAACTATCAAAACATCTAAACAAGAAGGGATGCAACCCAAACTAATTAACTATTAACTAATTTGAAAAATTCTAAGTCTGAAATTTGGACATTGATGAAAGAAGGACTCATGGCAGCTCGAAAGAATTGTCTCACCCTTGAAGTCGAACGAGAAAACTGATATTCTAGACGAGGTCTGTCAATAGTCGTCTGAAGATATCATGTATTAAACAAAAATAAGAGCAAGTGCAGTATCAGTATACAAGCACAGTGTACTGGTAGGATCACACGACTATCCCACCAAGTCCAACATATATAAGTCATTACAACAATATAATCATATGTATATGCCAAACATATACAATATTATCAACCTTTATGAACAACGTAAAATTTCACAATTCTCAAGATACAAAATTATGTCAAGTAGTTGGTCCTCTCATGGAGCCCAAACCCAAACTCTTAGCAAACTGGTACATGGTATTCGATTCAATAGTTATGTCGGAACGTGGCAACTGATCCCATTTTATGTCAAAACGTGGCAACCAATCTCATTTCATGTTGGAACGTGGCAACGATCAAATTAGTTATGCAAAAATGTGACAACCTATCCAGTTAGTTATGCTGGAACGTGGCAATCGATCCCCTCCAACACACCACAATCACAATCAAAAGTATATCCTCAAAATCATTAATCAAGAGTGATTCATGGCATATAGTCATTCGTCTATCTCATTTTACAATAAGTATAATCAATAATGCAACATTCACATACATACATGTATCATAATGAATCAAAAACAAACATACATCATACAATCATAGAATCACAATCATCACCTACCTCGAAACAAGTTTGAAACCCTAAGAATCTTGATTCTTCTCTTTTCGAATTTGTTCCTCTTGTTCTTGACCTACAAACAATCAATATAATACGGGAATCAATAAACAACCGCTAATTACCCGAATTACCAATAATTTTAACAACCCTAGATCATACCCATGATCACAAGTATCCAAATTAGAGTTGTTTTCACCATAATTCTTGAATCAAAACTCTTTTCCATCGATAATTGATACGCTCAAACTTACTTCTCAAATAAGAAGTAAAGCGGTCGCGTCAAGTAAATAACCCAACTAGTGAGGTTGGGATCGTTCCCACGAGGAAAATAGTCTAGACTTAACTTTAACTTGTTATTACTATTGTTCGGTTGATAACTTCCTTAGAAAGTAAAAACATAAAAATGTAAAAAGGGGGGTTTGTATTTCCTAATAAGTAAAAAGAATTAACTAAATTGAAAGAGACACTTAATGAGTTTGAAAGTTGGGTTTTAATCAGTTAATCAAAGTAACTAGGGTTTACGTGTTCCCCACAGGTTCATAACTTGATAATTCTAACTATAACAATTCTTTCCTAGTATCTTGCATGCAAAGTGATAAGTTATGTATTTCTAAATCCTTGGTCCGGCATCTAGAAAATCTCACTCCGCACCTTGGTCCGGCTACGTGTGTTGCTTTCCTAACCCTTATCGTTACCTCATATTAAGCATCGTATTCGATATTTGACTAAGTTACTACCTCGTACCAATCAATACTAGCCTATTAGATAGTATACACTAAATCTATGTTAATAATTCTTTTCCTATTATCTACCTCCTTGGTCCGGCAAGTAGCATTAAGGCGAGTTCTAACGTTGATCATCCGTTAAAAAGACTTCTAAGCGAAAGAATTATTAATACATGCAAGACACTTTTCTAGAATTGTTATTTTAGCTAGGGTTTATCTCATTATTTGCCTATGGTTCCCACAACCCTAGTTATGGAGTTTAGTTACTCATAGCCATAAACACAATATTCAAATATATTAAATAAGAATTCATGTACTTACTTCAATGAGAAAGAATAAAGTCCAAAAGATTGCTTGATTAATCACCAAAAATCACTTGCAAGAATTCTCAAAGTAATCAAAAATCTCACGAAAAGTCTAATGATTATCGAGAATCTCACAATACAATGTTTACGAATACGGAGTTTCAACAATCTCAGAGTCTAACTATCAGGTGTCTAACCTCAAAAACGAGGTTTTTCGAACTATTTATAAAAATACAAAAACCTAATTAAACAAGAATTCTAATTGCTGGAAATCTGCCAAAACGCGGCTGGGTCGACGGACCACGCGACGGACCGTCGTGGTCATGACGGACCGTCGTGGACTCCGTCGTCCCATACTTGGTGCAATTTCTTCTGCTGCTCTCTTCATTCCCCTCAACGGCAAGTGTGACGGACCGTCATAGGCACAACGGTCCGTCGAGGGTCTCGTTTCAAAAGACTTTAACTCTTGGAATCTGGGTACTGGGATCACTTCTCTGATCTTCACGACGAACCTGCAGGACGGACCGTCATAGCCATGACGGACCGTCACAAGCTTCGTAATCCCACACTTGTCAGACTTCCCCATCTTCCTTCAGCAGCTTCTCTACGCTGCCACCTACGGACCGTCACAGGCATGACGGACCGTCATAAGCTCCGTAGGTGGTCTCTTCTGCATTTCTCTCTCAAAATCTCCGCATTTGGCTTTGGACAGATTTCCTGCAAAACAAAGAGAAACTTGTATAAAAATTAGCACAAAAAGGGCTTTTGGACGCACTAAACTTAAGGAAAAAGCATTAATTATACCGTGAAACCACGGTATATCAACACCCTCAACTTAAATTCGTTGTTTGTCCTCAAGCGACGCACTATGACTCACTACACAATCTTTGTACAATAGTATTCATGTTTTATCCTTTGCAATCATTTGGCTATCAATCCCGATTAATCTCATCAAATCTATGCATGCTATCACTATTAGGCTTGAATTTTTTGGGATTCGAACATGACACAGACTCACCATGCACTAACACCTATCCTCTTCAATTTCTCACCGAGGTGCTAACAATTCTGGTATTGCGACTAATGTCCTCACTTTAGAACAAAATCCTCATTTTTCACACAATGATTTCTGTTTGAGTATAAGGATTACTTTTCAACACTCACTCTCAGAACAAATTCACACTCATTCATACCTATTGCCATAAGCTTGCCCTTATTTTCACTGCTTTAAGTTCGCTATACAACCCTTAGGATCACGATAGGATTTTCTTAGCTTGTAACATAGGCTCAGGGTCAGGTAGGGTATATTTAGGTATACTTTAGTGACTTTTTGCCCTCCTTGACATATCGGCTAAACCTTCCCTTTTCTATCATTTTATCTCGCCCAGTTTCTCATATTCTTTCCCTTTGCTCAATTTTCTCTTCTTTCTTCATTTGTGTAAGTGACTCTCTTCTTTTCTTGTTTGTAATTCTTGTATATTTTTCTTTTTCTTTACTTTTCTTTCAACTAATTTTGAGTCACCTTACTTTTGTTCTTTCTCTCTCTTTTGTTCTTTCAACCCCACTTTCCAGAGCATTCCTCATAATAGCCACCCTCAACTCATGGCTTTGCCATGAGTCAAGGTACACAATACCCAAAGTTGGGTCAGGGCCAAAACGAAGGTTGTTTACTGCATTAGCCACCCTCAACTTATGCTTTTGGCATAAGCTGAGGTGCACATGTCCAAGGAGGGACCAGGGCCAACACATTGTTCCCCGAAAAGATTAGTTAGGGTGAAAAAGAAAGGTCTAATTTAAGCTCAGATTATTTGGATCAAAGAAGGATAAATTTCATTCGGTTTCTTTTATTTGGGTAGGAAATGGGATTTCTTGAATAAGGGCCTATGATCCTTTCCTAATTGTTTGTTACAACTTACTTTTAGCAGGACTAAC
>NC_028647.1:42153539-42171220 GCF_001406875.1 Solanum pennellii
AACTCTTGGAATCTGGGTACTGGGATCACTTCTCTGATCTTCACGACGAACCTGCAGGACGGACCGTCATGGCCATGACGGACCGTCACAAGCTTCGTAATCCCACACTTGTCAGACTTCCCCATCTTCCTTCAGCAGCTTCTCTACGCTGCCACCTACGGACCGTCACAGGCATGACGGACCGTCATAAGCTCCGTAGGTGGTCTCTTCTGCATTTCTCTCTCAAAATCTCCGCATTTGGCTTTGGACAGATTTCCTGCAAAACAAAGAGAAACTTGTATAAAAATTAGCACAAAAAGGGCTTTTGGACGCACTAAACTTAAGGAAAAAGCATTAATTATGCCGTGAAACCACGGTATATCAATAATAACCTAAGAGAATAAGTTATACAAATCAAAAAATGGATTCAAAGAGTAAAAACTTTACCTTTAGCCTCAAGAATGTTGAAAAGTTGTCAAGAGTCGCCTAGGGTTCGTTTCTTAGCTCAAAAAATCGAAAAGTGAAGAATAAAGTCGTTTAGGGGTTTATTAGAATAAAGTCATTTTTTACCCGCCACAACGGCCCTCACCCCGCTACGTCGCCCCACAAGAGCGATAAAAACCCGCCAAAACGGTTTGCACAAAATAATGAGCTATTTTAATAAATCAAAGACTCCCATTTCACAACAAACCTCTTAGCAACGACACACATAAAATTCCTTCACGCTAAGATCGATTCCGAGAGTTCTACTCGCCGAATTCAATTTCGTATTGTCGTACGAATTTCTTAATGAATTATCTATGTCTCATGTAATCAAACCTACAAATAAATCACCCGATTGATACCAAATTTTCCTACACCTTGATGACCCTATACCTTAATGACTTTGATGTGTTCAAATCTGGATTACGTTGGGAAAATTTCAAATACAACGAAAAAGTTTTTCGATCCAAATTTTTTTCATGTTGGCTTTTCTATAACGACGAAATCCGATTGTTACAAGTTTGTTGTATTCAAAATAATATGCATTATATAAAATTTAAGAACAAGTTGTTTGTTTACAAAATTACTCTTGATCACTTTTTTCAGTTTTTTTTTTATAGTTTCTTTAATTTGCAAACTTTAATTTTTCATTTTTTAAAAAATAAAATTTTCATCTTATTTATCTAATATTTTTGAGTGTACATTTCCACTATTATTCCATTTGTATTTAAAAATATATATATATTTTCTTATAACTTAAAAATAGAATTTTCATCTGAAGTTTGTCAAAGTAGAAGAGAATTTATAAGAAATCAAAATATAAGTAAATATAAAAAATATTCAAATAAATTTATAATTAAAAATTACATATATATAGAATAATTTTTTAGTAGAAAAATATGAAAAGTTCTCATAAAAATAGGAGTAGTAAATATTATTAGACCTGATATTGGTTTGAAAGGGGGAGGGAGGAGGGAGGATTAAATTATCCAAAACTTTGCAACCAAACCAAAGGATTGAAAACTACTTAAAATTTATCCAAAAATTACCTCTCCTTATACATCACAAAAAAGAAAAAATCTAACGAATTACAAAAAATATTAAAGACAAATCACACTGCCACGCGTGCCTTATAACAAGACACAAGGTAAGGCTCATTTGTCGTACAAGACACCAGAGCCCATGCGCCTTCATTTTGTGCCCCCTCTTCTTTTCTCCATTTTCCCACTCCAGCCGCCCCCCTCCCCCAACCACCCAAGTGGCATATCCATAGCTATCTCAGAGTGTCTAATTATATATTCTTTATCGTAAGATTATATTGTATATATATTACATTATATATTTAAAGAATATATGTTTAAAAATAAATACTCTTAATAAAAGTTGTAGTTTTTGTACAAGGAAAAATAGGTGTCTACTTGAATGAAGGACTCCTAGATTTAAACTCCAACTATCACAATATCTTTTTTAAAATTTATTTTGATAGTGATACATCATTATTTCTGGACATCCTTAATAAAATTTCTGACTCCGCCATTATATCCACTCCGAAAAAAACAAACCTCAGCCCATTATCTTTTACTTAAAAAAAAACTCAACATTGCTTTATATATTGTTTTACACCTAAACTTTAGCTAGAAACAATTAACCTCCATTTTATTTCATGTGATATTATATTTTAATTTTGTTGACTATTGTAATTGGTAGTAATTTATAAAAATATTATAAAGTTTCAAAAATATAGATAAGTTTATTATTTATGTTAGCCGATAATTGATCTCAATATTGAATAAAATTTACTGAAACATAAGTGCTAAAAAGAATAATCAATATTGTTATACATCACATCAGTCATCAAATACTTTTAATATATAAGTATTCTAGTTAGAAGTTATTTTAAAATAAAATTTATATTTATGGGGGTTTAGTTTTCCCATTTGAAAATAATTTTGACAACCTGTATAATAATATAAGTGAATAAAGTTTGTTATTTTGATATTTCGACTTTATTTTTGTTTATCAAATTAGACTGATATCCCTCGAGTAAAAAAATGTATATAGATTTATCCTCTATTTTCAATTATGACAATAGTGCTATATTTTTGCTTTAAAAAAAAAAAATACAAGTGAACAAAAGAAAAAAAGATATTACTTCACCATTAATGTCATTTTATTATTATTTATAATTTATTCATTTTCAACATTAAACTTATCCATATCTTTTTAAATGTTTTGTAATTTTAAAGTAAAAAAATTACTAACAATTAACTATTTAAAATATAATATCACATCAAATAAAACGAAGAAAGACAATTTTTCTTACCTAAACTGCAGGCGTAAAACATGAATAACGTAGTTTTGAATTTTTTTTTAACAAATGTATATATAGAATAATAGATATACGTGTGAAAAATAAATTATGTCGATCTGGGATAACGAAAAGGGGAGAAACCCACAAATGAAGTAAGATGCCCCTGTGCCTTAAAAGACACGTGGGGCTGTGTCCCTTGTGTTAAACTTTTTCTTTGGGATAAAGGGAAAGACACAAGGGCGATGCGCCTTTGCCTCTTAGGTTGCATCCCAAAATTTATTTATTGATTTGAAATTTTGCCAATAATATTTTGTTCTTTTAATTTCGGATTCTTAAATAACTATTATAAGAGACTAGATTTGGATGGTAGGGGTGGAATGAGACTACAAGTAATTAATATGAAATGACAATTATAAATCTTGTTTATCTCATATATATATATTTCACTTTTTAAATAAATTTTTTAAGAAAAAATTAGTTTTAATCAAATAAATGATCTAAATATATGGGAATGAAACTTGAGAGTGATGTCAAAGTTGCTAAAACAAAGGAAATGTTAAATTATTCTCTTAATCGTTTCTTTTCTTTATCATGATCAAATTATCAAAAAAAATAATTAAAAAGCAGCTGAATCATAATTTAATCACAATTTTTTTTAATTTTAATTATTTAAAATTTATTGTACATAAATTTTTAAATAATTTTGAATTTAATAAATTAGAAATATATTAATCCAAATAAACATTGTAAATTAATATAATTAAGTTTATTATATAAATCTATTAGATGTTAATTTAATTGAAGTCCTATTCATTGGGCTAGTTCGTCAAACTGGTCTACATATAATGAGTCCACATTGATAAAGCATAGTCTACTATCTCATTCAAGAGGTCCAAATTGGTGTTATATGTCAAAAAACATGAAAAATTGGTTCAACAACAGTTGTGTGATTTCCATTGATTAATTGAAATTTGGATAATGTGTTTGCTTCTTTATTTTTTTATCATCTCTCTCCTATTCACTCTTTTTTTCATTTATTTTCTTATTTTCTTACTCCTAATAAATATTTTTACCTTCATTTTCTTAAAATGTTTATATATTAAATAAAAAATTAATAAATATTTTTTATCACATTAACTAAAACGTTGTTAGGACTAAGTATTAAAATCCTCATATCATTTAACATTTTTGGTAATATCAAATTAACTAAAAAATATTTAGTGTTTTCTCATTTACTAGCACCTAAAAAAACAACTTAATTCAAATTTAGTTTTTCCATTTTTCTAAAATTCTGTTTTTGTTATAAAATCAAGCTCATACGAACATAATCATAAAGAGAAGAAGACGAGAGAAGTAGATAAATAAGAGTCATTTTCTTCTTATTCAAGTGTGTATTATAATGGTGAATGATATCTCTATTTATAGGTAGAGAAATCAACCAAAAGGTCACCATGTTTAATGTCACATTAGTAGATACATTTCTATCCCAAAAAGATTCATCACCTTGGGAATACATATCCATGATAAGGATAAGTTTATGATAAGCTTAATGGACAATCCACTTAATTCAATGTATTTATAACACTCCCCCTTGGATGTCCATAGATAATGTGCCTCGTTAAAACCTTACTAGGAAAAACCCTGTGGGAAAAAATTCTAGTGAAGGAAAAAGAGTACACATATCTTTTGATACGCACTATTTGTTGCCTCATTAAAAACCTTGCCAGGAAAATCCAGTGGGAAAAAACCTCGGTCAAGGGAAAAAGAGTGCAACGCGTATTATACTCCCCTTATTAAAACATTACTTAATTTCTTGTGTTGATGTCTCCAATCTTCGTACATTGTGGTTGGTATATTCTTTTTCAAAGAAAAACCACACATTTCTTGAATATGGTGTGTCATTTATCTCAACCAGACGCACTTTCGACTTGCTTCATGGAGGACTTTTATTTCTGCATAGCAACATTTGCTTCATTGATCGCCAGGATATTATTGTGCCTCCACATGCAAACACATAGCGTGCTTGAGATAGAGCTTTATGCGGATCAGATAAATATTCTGCATCTGCGTAACCAATCAATTTTGTCTTGGATTCCTTGAAATAGAATAAACCCATAACTATGATCCTTCAAGGATATTCAATCATGTGCTCAACACCATTTCAATGTCCTTTTATCGGGGAGAAACTGAATCTTTCCAGTAAATTTACTGCAAAACAAATATCTGGTCAAATATTATTAGTAAGATGCACTAGTGCCCTGATTGCACCAAGATAGAGTTTCATCACCAAGAAACTCATCATCCTTCTTTTGAGATCAAACTGAATCATCATTTATGTCAAGTGATCTCATAATCATTGGGGTACTCAATGAATGCGATTTATCCATATAAAATTGCATCAAAACTTTTCAGTGTATGTGCACTGTTAGACAAATATTTCATTTGTCAAATTATCAATCTGTAGGTCAAGACAAAATTTTGTCTTACCAAGACCTTTTCATAAAAATACAAGGACAATTAGGGTCATTCTTTTGTACCCTTTTTCTTCCTTGACTATTTCAATCCATATAAGGATTCTTGAAACTTTATTGAAAAAGTTTCTTCCAAACTCTTGTATGCTTTAGACACCTCGATTGTTTCAAGGATTTTCATATAACCTTCATTGTCTAGCTAGACATTACAATTATTCATTACTTGTATTCAAGTTTTTCATATGTTGGCAGATCAAAACAAACCTCATTGCATCCACCAAAGGAGAAAACATCTCCAATAATGTTAGGATTTTTGCGATAAACCTTTATGCCCCAAGGCACAAATCGTATTTGATATCTTACAGTTATACTATCGCATAATGATTTATTTGTACCCCACTGACATTATACCTTGATTTATGGACTACCAGTCCAAAATGTCACTTTTCTAAGTGAAACAAAATATACTTGAATTGTGCATTTTACTTGGCCAACCATTTATCTGTCCACACTATATGACAGATTTGAATTCAAGATCCTCGTCACAATTTATATCATTGAGCTCTACCTCATATCAAAGATACCGTCGACGGTTATTTGATATCGATTCCAACAAGACATAACTTATCGAGATCTCTTCATTTTTCATTATTTCAGGTCCCTGAACCTTTTTCAAGATTTTATGAAGTGTTATGTCAATGTGCTCTTTTATAGCACTTGCCTCATTATCATGACCATATTGATCATTTGCTCCTTCCTTCTTCAAGAAATTTTATATTTGGAATCGATTGGTCTATTACGCTTCCGGCGTATGATAGACTCTGTCCTTGAAGGACTTCACATTTGGAGCATTTGCAGCTGAATTATATCATAAGGTCAGTGCATTCATCTGGCAACTGATTTGCAACATTATGCAACTGAATTATCCCTTGAACTTTAAGTTCACATATTTATTTAACGAGGATCTAGATAATTCATAATTAACCTCACACATAATTTTCAGCTGTCAATCATCTCTCCCCCTAATGTTAGAAAATCTAACATTCATTCCAACCTTATTTGGAAGTTCATCTTTGTGCGTGGTGGAGCAATTAAAATCATAACCGCACATTCAACATTTTAGATGAAAATTATATGGTTCCTGACCCTGAACCAATTTTAATGGGGAAACCTTGTTGGTTTGATGCATACATGTGTTGCTACATGTTAAATAAAATTATCTCATACCAAATCTTATTTGGGAGTTTTGTTCTCATAACCATGATTTAGCTATAATTGGAGGCATACAATTTCTGCTAAATCAACCAGCATTATCAATATAATTTCATAGTTTGGAACTGTGCTCTTAATTTTAACAATTCGAGCAAACAACCTTACAAAAACCAATTTGTAAGTTGACAACAAAATACATGTGACCATCGCATAGATGCATCAATCATATAGTTGCAAATGATCCACATGACAGGTGAACGGGCCCATATTCACCCTTTTATATGTTCCAAAAATTTTAGGGGATTACAATCCCAACCTTAGCTGGTACAATGATCATTTTATCAAGAGAACAAGCAACACAAGAGAATTCTTGAAGAATCTTTATTTCTTCATCATATAAATCACCTGAATTCTCAATCACGTTTGCATCACATTTAATCGGAATGGTCAACCAGTCATGCCAACTGATCTTTATTTTAGTACACTTATAATTTACTTTTACATGTGATTTCATCAGCATGTACATGTTTGTATGGAACAAACAAGAGGAAAAGTGGGGTAATCTTTTACATAAACATTTATAACCCTCTTCGGTTGTAGTGATTTATAGTCTCAATATTTATTTTCAATTCATCCGAAACTTAAAAAGTTTCTTTTGAGACTTACTACAACCCCAATATTATTCCTCTGATAATAGCACAACTCGTTAGAGCTTGCAATTAATTTTGTGTACTATCACATATTGCATGACACCATCCCTATGGTGAGCATCTCCTTCAAGGAGGAAATTATATTATTATTGTCATGGTCAAAATCATTACGAGCAAGACGTCTTTCTTGCTTTACTTTTGTTGTACCATAGGTACACAACCAATGACAAATTTGTATTGCCACACAATAATGACCACAACCCTTATAGGCAAGAACTATTTCTTTCTTTTGCCCTTTCGGTAGATCATACCATAGTGACGTATAAAACGTACAATACAATTAGCCATTTCTGCCAAATAAAATTTATTTCCTCTCAAATCTCCCGTAGAGATGAGAAGTGACATATATCTTTTTTTCTCAAACCTTCCATAGAGGTGAGTTGTGGCATATATCCAACCCATAATGATTTTATCACATCTGGACCCATTCTCTTATAGAATGGTCGAGCATTCACGATACTCATCACAAGTCACATTCTCTTCAAGGAATGGACTAATTATTTATATGTACTTCATAAATTTGCATTATAAGCACATTGTCATGGCTTTAAAATTCATCATATTTCCATGACACACCTCAACATCACTTTGAAAGATCAAGTGTACCATCACTTTATCTTCTTGTATCATGATAGAGGATTTATAAACTTGTCAAATTATTGGGTTGACAACATTCACAAGTCTAATGACCTTTCATACCATTTTGATAATAAAAATTGCCTTCACATTTTGAAGGACTATTTGAAGAACTCATAGTGTTCTTTCTTTTATCATTACCACAATGATGACTATTATAATTCTGTCCCTCCACGCTCTTATTCATATCATTAATTATTTGTCATCTTTCAGACTAATCATTCACTGCTATTACATTCATATGATTGAATGAAGCAAGTCAAGAGGCGAATTTCAGAGTTATCACATGTTGCTACCACATTCTTTTCAAGGAATGGATCAAATTCAATATGATGAATTTCAAGACATTTCATAAAAAATATATTATTTTTCTTAGTCATTATTTTATCATCGCTATGGTGCATTGACTCAAACTCAATGTTTTACCCATATAAGGCGTGTTACGCCATAATTCTATGGGACTTGAACCCAATCACGGTGCATCAAAACTCTAATTGATGTCTTACCCTTTTGGTGCGATAGAACTTGAATCTATCATCTTATCCACAAATATTTTTCATTATGGTGCATCCAGACTTTAACCTGATGTCTTACCCCTTTGGTGCGATGAAACTTGAATCCATCGTCTTACCCTTAACCAACGATATAATAAACCGAAGTACAACATGATTTATTCTTTGAGTCTTTCAAAATAATATTCAAACTCCTGCTATTAAAATTTTATACCTTCTTCCATTTAAGAAGTTTTGTATAGCATGTCATATTCAACCGATAGTAATATATGTCTTCGGTTCCTGATAATTGTTAATGACTGAATACTATTTTATTCTAAATCATAAAATATATTAGAAAATACATACCTGAATTTATGCATATAATATTTTGATCTTCATAACGAGATCAACCAAAATATGAGGTAAAGAAAAACAAGAACTCACTCTCAATTAGATAGAGACTCGTGCTGATAACGTGTTATAAAATCAAGCTCATACGAACATAATCATAAAGAGAAGAAGACGAGAGAAGTAGATAAAGAAGAGTCATTTTCTTCTTATTCAAGTGTGTATTATAATGGAGAATGATATCTCTATTTATAGGTAGAGAAATCAACCAAAAGGTCACCATGTTTAATGTCACATTAGTAGATACATTTCTATCCCAAAAAGATTCATCACCTTGGGAATACATATCCATGATAAGGATAAGTTTATGATAAGCTTAATGGACAATCCACTTAATTCAATGTATTTATAACAGTTTTAATTTATATATTCACAGTCATTGTTATTTTAATTAGGTTTTAGTTCATATATTAACAGTCATTCTCTTAACAGAGAGTATCAGTTATTTTTTTTAATTTAAGTTATATTTTTTTGAAATACTTAACAAAAAAATGTTGGGAAATATATATTATAAGTGAATGTATGTAAAGACACGAAACAATGAATTCTAATAATATTAAGGCTTAATGATATTATTATTATTATTAGTATTATTATTAATAATAATGTTATATAATAATAGTAATAATAATAATAATAACAACAACAACAATAATATAATAATAATAATAATAATAATAATAATAATAATAATAATAATAATAATAATGAGTGGTTAATTTTAAAATTTAAAGAATCGATTGATTCTTGAAAATAAATTACGTATTGTGTCAAATTTTGTAAGCATTGGTGGTTTTTCAATTTATTTTTACTTTAAAACCAAAATTGATTATGATAAATTTTTTAAAAATAAATTAAAGTAAAAGAAATATTCAATTTGACCAGGTTTTTATTTACTATGATTTTTGATATTCAGTGAATACTTCTTAATATAAATATAAAGTGTGTTTTTATTCAAAATCTATCTTTTAAAGGTATCCTAGGTATTTGATTAAATTTTTGAGATGCAAAACGGAATTTTCAAAGATTTTTTTTCTAAGGGTAGGAGGAATAATTATGGTTTAGTTGAATTGATTGAGAGGTGTAATTTTTAAATTGATTAAGTTGAGGGACATAAATGATTAATGGGAAAGAAAGAGCTAATCAACCTACTAACTAATAAAGAGCATAAAGAATTAAAAGAAACTATGGAAACGAGAGGAAAATTAAACAGAGAAGAGCTAAAATACTTTGGATGGAAAAGGGTGGAATTTGAGGAAAAATAAGGTGAGAGGGTCTGTGGTGTTAACATGAGCCCTCAAATCCAAGTGTTTATTAATTAATGGAAATATTAGCAAATTAGTAAAAAAAAATTAACTTAATTAGCAAAAATCTCACTACTTTATAAATATTAGTAAAATTGTCAAAAATGTCATTGTTTTGAAAAATATTATGTATCCTTATTCAACTCCAATTTTATCTCCTACTGCTAACACGGTTTCCAACTAATTTTATATTATATAAAAATGAAATTGGTTTCTTTAACTTTCATTGATTCACGTTTTTGCCGTTTATCCCCCATTCATACACGTTATCCAATTTGGCTCATATGTTAAAAAATCTCTCTTTCATATTTACCTTTTAAGATTCTCATCCAACTTTTCAAATTCCTCATATCTCTCTATCATAATTTTTGGTGTTCCTATTTTTTTGAAATTGAATTTACAAAAATTTCATTAATTAAGGTATTCTTCTTTATCCTTTTATTAGATTTATTTCTGATTTTATTTTTATTTAAATCATTCAGAATTGTTGTTTGTAGGGTAAATCTCGATTAGGCCTCTAAAACACTTTCCAATTGATGAATCTGAGAGACTTACTAGAGATATCCAACTTAATCATCAAATTTCTAGTGATTTTTCATCCTTTAATCTATTTATTACTCAAGAAATAGTGGATAATGTATGATCCACTGCTAAAATGAGGGAAGAGAGACGATCAGAACATTTACATGACCCAATTGGTGTGCCTTCCTTAAAATCATATCGAAAATGTAGAATTTTCGTCTACTCGTGGGGTACTTGAAAAGGACGGAGAAGGCCAAATAATTGATGAAGGGGTATTTAATTATTTTTGCGTGTTTAATATTTTACATGTTGAGTTGAAGTTGTTCAAGAACAATTTTTTTTCAACAATGTAGTTTGATTTTATTTTTTTTATGTATCCAAAATCAATGCAGTATGTGTATACAATATATTAACAAATGTCTATGCACACTGTGCAATTTTGTTAGTATGTATTTTATATTTCTAATTTTATTTTATTTTTGTATTTGAGAAAAATTATTGTTAGTTTTGATAATGTACCAAAATTTTGAACTATTCCTTTCTAGCTTTTTTACATTAGTAGGTATTCAATAATTCAAGGATACATTTTACATGAAGATGATAGTTCAGATTTTATTAATGAATTCTTGTTGGATGATTTTTTATTCATTTTGGTATATTTATTGTAATTTTGTTGTATGTTGTGTAATTTTCATGTATTCATTATGATATGTATATCATTTTCTAGTTTATGTACAATGTAAGCGTGTTGTTTATATCCAATCAAGTAAAGATACATGTTTACTTTATACAGTTGTATTCCTTTTAATTAATTAGTGATGCTAATTTAGATTGTATTCATTATTTTATTTGTTTTTGCTGTATTGTGTGCTTTACAAGTTGCTTTTTGACATGTGTTTTTATTCTTTATACTTTGTGTATCATTTTGTAGTTATATACATTGCAAGAGTCCAGAAAATTAAATATACATATAAATTTTATACATTTTTTTAACAAGTAGTAATGCTATTTGAATGTACTCAAAGTTAATGTAAATATACATATTAAATGTATTCATCGTATTCATTCACTTTTATTTCATTGTTTTGTATTCATTGTGTCATATTTGGTGTATTTAATGATTTAATATTGTATTCATTCTGATTGTTGTATTTTTAGGTAGCATGACCAAAATCGATACAATAAGAATAAGGTACTACGTCCAACAGAAGAATGATGTTGGAGCCATTAGTGATAGTGAGACACCCCCAAGGCATAACATGCCTCAAATACTTTAGGATGATAGTGAAACAATTGCAATACATTACTTGTATATTTTTAGTTTAGTTAATCTTGCTTTATTATGAACTATTTTGTTTACTCTTTAATATGAACTATTTTGCCTACTGTATTACGCGAAGTCCTCATTCTGATCTTATGAATTGTTGATTTATGATTAAATATTTTTGAGACATATTACTGTATTTCATTGATTGAATATGTTGTGTCCCTCAATATGGTATTTAAATACATATGGTTATGCTTTCAATTTTATGAGAATCTTGAAAATCAAAATTTGAGAGAATTCATCACCTATGTGATTGCCTATTAGTTTTTTGATTCTTGATCTTTTGTAACAGATAAGAGTTTTAAGAAATTGTTAATTTTTAATATTTTTCTCTCCCCTTAGTCTCTCCTTTCAGTTCTTTAACAATTGTATTCTTTCAGTCAAAATAAAAAATAAAAAAATTAAATAAGATACATAATAAACTAAAATTTGACAATGGGTCCTATTAAATGTCCATTCGTGTAGTTCATGAGGCTTCCCAACTAATTCTGAGCTTCTTTGTAGATTCTGACTAAAAATAAAATTTGGGAATAGATACACATTTTATCAAGACGACCTTGATCGGAAGTTTTGGTTGGTTTGTTGAGTCAGAAATGTCGAATTTGATTGGGTTGCATATATCCTTTCTATGCACGGAGTTTCGGAAGAATTCCAAGCACCTAGTCAGAGATTCAGAGTTAGCAAAATCATGTTGATATGCATCAGCTTCCGCAGGCCATTTTTTACCCTAACATTCGTATGAAGTGGGCAACGTGCACGGAGACCAGTTAGCCTAGTTATCATGTTTACACGGCCCATGTCGCATTCGTGATGAGTTGGATTCCTCTCTGCAATCACGGGGTCCGTGCCACATTTACGCCGACCATGTCGCATTTGCGATGGGTTAGGTTCCTAATCCTCTACGATCAGGGGGACCTTGAAACTTTTGTAGACCCCTTTTTTTCCTTGCTTTCTCATTCACGTGCTCCCTCATTCCGTTCGTGAAGGATTGTCCAGCCACCTTCCCGTTCACAGTCTACTGTGGTTGTAGTTTTGATGAAGGATTTTGGTATGTATTTTTTTAAAATAAAGATGTATCTCCATTAGCAACCAATCTCAAACTAAAGAACTCGATCTATCCGTCATTTCAAATTCATTTTTAGTGGAAGTCTAGCGTTTTTGGAAAGTGCGGGGCTACATGGGTTCCGTTCTGGGTTTTACTTATCATTATGCACAAGTGTACCTTCAAGGATTTTAGTGCTCCAGTTAGGTTTAGTTAGATGCACTTAGTCCTTTTCTATCTTTCTACACTCATGTTCATTTATTTAAATTCCGATTTGTCTTTCATTCTTTCTAGATTCTATCATTTACTATTATTTTTTTCCTGTTTTGTTGGCATTTGATGTCTACTGAGTACCTGTATTTTTTTGTACTCATGCTACATTTTATATCTATTTCGTGATGCAAGACCAAGAACTAGCTACTGGTGTTGATCATTAAAGCTTGTTGCAGCATCAATTGAGAGGTAGGGTGAGCACTTGGTGTCCTGGACTTACTTGCCTCTATCTGTATTTTGATAGCTAACCTTACTCTTTTTCAGACAAGCTTTGCATTTTTTGTCTGTTTTGTGTAGTTGTAATCTTTTGTTTTTACACAAATCTATACATGGGACTTCCAAGCTATTGGAGGATCTATTGTATATATATTTTGGTCATGTAAATTCTATGTTCTCATAGGGACCTACCACATATATATTTTGCTTTTCTTCCACTTGTTGTCTTATTATTGTTGTTGAATTATTGCTTCCTTTTTGTTTCTACATTTATATCCATTATTTATTGTTCTGGGTTATGAGTTTGCTTACCTATTGGTGGCTTATAGTAGGTTCCACCATGACTCGAAAAATCGGTTCTTGACAAGTTGGGGTGAAAGTCTAGGTTCACCGATCTCACTTGTACAAAGCTCATACCTAGTAGAGTCTCATGGATAATAGCGGAGACATTCATATCCTATCTTTGGTAGTCTACATGGTTTCGTTCGGAATGTTTTCTCTTTTGTATCACTTTTATCTAGTGTGTGTCTTATTGGTTTGATGGAACCTCACTTGTTCCATTCTTTTGCAGGATGGAGCATACACCCCATGCAGTGGCCAATGGTAGGGGTCGACCTCCCCAGAAGGATAGGGTTGCAGCACTAACCTTATATAGAGAAACGGGTCTGGAGTTTGTAGGGGATGCTTTATAAACTCGTGTTTCTATTAAGTCAGTGGGGTTGGAGTTAGCTAGCCACCACCCAGACTAGAGACGACTCTCAATCTTTAGTCAGTAACTACTCAGGTTTTAACCGTTCTTGGGGGTATGCATTTGACCCTAGGTTCAACTTCACTAGCACCAGCCCCACAGGGTCAGCTTACCTCATAGGCACCTCAATTCCAAGTACCATCTAGGAATGGAAAACTAGTGATTATGACCAGATCTATGCCATTAAAGGAGTAGAAGATGCTTTGAATGTTTTTGAGACATTTATCTTTGAGGTTTTATGGGTCTATTAGAGAGGATGCCCACGAGTTTGTCACTACTTACCGTGAAAGGCTACACACATTGGGCTTGGTGGATTCGAGAGGATCCGATTTCAATGCTTAAATGCTTGACATGTTAGCAAAATAGGGGTGGTGCTCCATTCTTGAGAATATAGTGGATGGTTTTCCTTCATTATCTTGGTTTGAGTTTTCTAAGGCCTTCTTAGCCAAGTTCATCCTCCCATCGTTAAAGGTCGACTGGGGATCAACTTTTTCCATATTTGAGCAAGGTTCCATCACTGTATCTTACTACGATGTGCGTTTTGACGAGCTCTTTCTCCACGCCACTATGATTATACCTACTAAGTAAGAGAGAGTTTGGTGCTTCCTCATAGGCTTGAGACTTGAGCAACATATAGAGAACTAGGTTAAGGTCTTTGGGGGCCATTCTTTTTTAGATATAGTTGACCATACCCGTAAGATTAAGAAGCTCTATGTCAAGGCCCATAGGGGCTACAACATGAGAACTAGATATGGGAGAAACAACAATGTGTCATGTTCTAAGCCTAGATATTTCAATGATAAGCTTAGGCTCTGATAGTGGTTTCAATAGAGTTAGTCCAACCACCCTGATAAAGCGTCACTGTAGCATGTAGAGGGTGATCAGTATCATCAAAGTGTTGTCTTTTTGAGTCAGAGTCAAGATGGGTCCTAGTAAAATGCTCTAGGCTAAGGTGACTATTACTATGTAGGCCGATCATGACAGGGTTTTTTTGACTGTGGGAACACTGATCATTGCTCTAGAGATTATCCTTTGCATAAATGAATTTCTCTAGATTTATAGGTAGAGTTAGAGGAAGAGGCCAAGGATAGGACTTTCGTGGAGGTCACCAGGGTCTCTAGGCTGGTCGCTCGGGAGGTAGGTTAAGTGGTGGGTCAAATGGTTATATGAGGGATGGACATGCTCACTTGTATACAGATCCAACGAGGGCGGAGGCTTAGGCATCATCCTATGTGATCATATGTACAACTCTCTTATGCCATCATCCACCTATTCTTAATTTGATACGGGGTCTACCTTTTCATATGTATCGACATATTATGCTTTTATTTGAGTATGATTTTAGATCCTTTAATAGTGTCGTTGCATTTAGCAACCCCGTGGGTTAGTCTTTAGTAGTGGATTAGGTGGTTCAATCTTTTTTTAGTTACTATCTAAGGGAGTGACATCTAGTCTGACCTTATTTTCCTTCACGTACAAGACTTTAATGTTATTTTGGGTATGGACTGATTATCCCCTACAAGCCAGTCTTAGATTGCCTTTATAAGACAGTAACTTTAGCCATGTATGGTGTTCCCGTGGTGTTCTGGCAGGGATCTTGTAGTAGCACACCAAATGGAGTTATCTAATATATTTGGGCTTATAGGAAAGTTTTTGAAGATTTTTGAGAGCTTATGTGATTGACTTCAAGGTTAATAGGGATGACCATTTGCCTTTGATTGACTTTACTTATAATAATACCTATCATTCAAGCATTGGTATGACTCCATATGAGGCTCTATGTGGTAGGAGATGTTGATCTCCTATAGGTTGGTATGATGTTAGTGAGGTTTCTATGAAAGGTCCGGAGTTGGTACACGAGGTTGTGGAGAAATATTGAAAACAACTCAATGTCAACAAAAATCCTTTACCGAGGTTAGATAAAGATATCTAGAATTTTATGTTGATGATTTGGTCTATTTTAAAATTTCACCCTTGAAATGTGTCATTACATTTGGGAATAAAGGAAAACTTAATCCTCGTTATATGAAACCATATCTGATTTTGAGGTGTATAAGTAAAGTTGCTTATAAACTCGATTTGCCTAATGACTAGGTGTCGGTACATTAGGGTTTTCATGTCTCCTTGTTGAATAAATGTGTTGGTGATCCAACAACAATTGTTCCATTGGATAATCTTGGTATAAAAGAGGGTCTTTCTTATGAATAGGTCTGGTTGAGATTTTGGACCAGCAAGTTAAGAAGTTAAGGAATAAGGGCGTTGCATCTGTGAAAGTCTAATGGAGAAATCAAAGATTTGAGGGTGCTACTTGGGAGGCCTAGGCCGATATGATGTCCTGTTATCCCCATCTCTTTTCCTCCAATCCTATGTTAGCTAGAGGTATTTGGTTCCTCATGGTCCATCCTCATGTCATAGTCATTTTCATATTTCTCCATTCATGCATGCTTGTGAAAACTGTCTTTTGAGATCTTGATATAGCTTTGATTAATTTCTTCATGATTATGTGCATTTGAGTATAATTTGCATGTACACCTTATGAAATGATATTTTCAATTTATTTATGCATGGAGTTGATGTTCCTCCTTGGTTATGTCTTGTTCATGAAGTTGTATTCTTGTTGGGCTGTTAGATCTCTTCCCCTACCCTCCTTATGATGTCTTGAGTCCAATTCAAGGAAGAATGAACCTTAGGGAGAGTTATTGTGTGCAACACCTTGAATTTTAAAAGAAGGAAAAGTGCAAAACTTCCATAGCTAGTTTTTGTGTCTACGGTCCAAACCTACGGTCAGTAGGTGTTGTTACAAGACACAGGTAGGAACCTTAAGAGGAGGGGTGAATGAACATCAAAACTCAAGTTCTAGTACTTCTTTTACGATTCACTTAGACGGTCCATCATTCTATGTAGGAGTCGTAGGTGAGCCCAGACATACTGAAATTTCAAGGTGTATAACCTTGAAATTGGGATACACGTTGCTAAAGGTATAAAACCTACATGTTGTGGATCCAATAACTAAGCACTTTAGGCTAAAGGTGTCAACCTCAAAACTGGCGAAAGACCCTTATTGTACATTGGAAACATTGTTCTGGGACTTGATATATCTAGAAACCATGTTCACTAGATTGTAAATAGTCCTCCTAAATGTTGTATCACCGTTTTCTCATAATTAATCATGAAAAATTCAACTAAAATCATATTGTGAGTATTTTCTCAAATTTGTAAAACTGTACTACGGGTGAGACTATTCTCTCACAAGTATAAAAACTAAACTGATGATGTTTTGAGTTTTCATTATACGAAAGATAAAATTCTTAAAATTACACATATAATTTGTCTCTCTCTGTGTATATATATATATATATATATATATATATATATATATATATATTTGAAAGTTTTGAAACATGATCATCCGTCAATTTTTAATTTTAAATAACAGACGAACATCAACTTCCAAAATGCAAAATTGCTGAAGAGCATATATAATTATAAAAAAAATCATAAAATTAGTATTTTGAATTTAAATGACACATAGAAAATAGAGTTGA
>NC_028647.1:42171927-42243810 GCF_001406875.1 Solanum pennellii
TATATATATATATATATATATAAAATGATTCTTGGACTGACTAACCTTTCTTTAAAACATATTCTTTGAAATAGATATAAAGAAATTTCATGAAATTTCTTGTATACTTTCTTGAAATAATGTACTAGAAGATAATTAATTCTTTAAAACTTGTTATGTATACTTTATTGATGAAAATAATTCATATGAAATACCATGATAAATTTTAAAATAAGTTTGGCTAAGAAGAATCCATATGGTAAAATAAGTATGAACCATAAACAAAAGTCCTCAATGAGATGAAGTTCAAAAAATTCAATAGTGAGAAATTCGAAATAGAGAAAATTGAAACAACAAACATATGAGTAGAAACCCTCTTCAGATGAAAGGCATTAGAAAGAATTAAGTTCATCACTATTGTAGACTTATATGCCTTGAATCACTCCAATAGACACCTAATATTGAAGAAGAATAACAAAAAATTCCTTTCTTGAACTTTGAGATGAGTTATCTTGGAAGACCTAGGGTTTGAGCATAAAAAATTCTTGCTTAAGATAAATGTTCATATGTTAAAATCATTAGGAATCGTGAGAGTCTGCGTAACTTGATTTAGAAGCATGAACAATTGATGGACTTTTAAAAAAAAGTCAATTCTTGAACCATAAAATTGAGTTCTTTCTTTAAGTAGAGATAAGAGGACGATTTGATGTCAGAATCTTGTGAATATTCTAGAAATTTACGTTGTAAGATGATGAGAACACTTATCAAGACTTAGGAGGGTTGAAGAGAGCTCTTTCATTGGAATTAATGCATTCACTTCACACCTTGATGTTAAGTATGTGACTATTGTCTCTTAGTTTCTCAAGTAGTCTTATAGGATTTTGCAATACATGTATCTAGTAATTTGCGATACATGTATCTAGTAAATTGTGCAAGACATTTTGTTTTTAATTTGAGTAGTATGAATAGTGATGTAGTTGATGATTTTAATCATCTCAAGTGGTCCTAGGAAGCCTATAATAAACTTGAGCATTTTTAAAAGATAGTATTTTTCTTCCATATTTCCTACAAATTGGTATTAAAGCAGGGCCCGTCTCACTCGATTTTGGGCCCCCAAAATAAAAAATTGCCCATGCACTAGATGTTAAGCACTGGGCGTGAGGTGGGGTATTAAAGAATGACAAAAAGCCCCATATCGGTGGTTAATGAGATGTGTGGACTCCTTTTAAGACTTGGACAATCCTCCTCCCTTTGAGCTATCTTTTGGGGTGTGAGTTAGGCCTAAGACCTACTTTTACTTGGTATCAAGAGTAGGTTTCGTTCTTAATCTGGGTTTTGGTGAAGAAAAAAATTATGCCATTCAAAGAAAATGAAGGTGCTGATTCTTCAGTTGTTCTTACTCCATTTTTTGATGGAACCGATTTTGAATACTGGAAGATAAGAATGAGGACACATCTAAAATCTGAAGGTTTGTTGAATATTTTTGTAAATGGCTATGAGAGCCAGAAAACGATGGTGAACTTTCAATAGTAGAGATGAAAAATTTTGAGGCTACGTACTGTCAGATGCAAAAGCATTGAAAAAAATCCAAATGGGAGTCTCAAGAGCATATTTTGCAAAAATTACTACTTGTGAGACGGCAAAGCAAGCTTGGGATCTTTGGAAATCGAAGTGTATTGTGACGAAAAGGTATGCAGTATAAATATTCAAACTCTTAGAACAGAGTTTCCAAATTTGAGGATGATAGAATCTAAAAAAATAGATGAATATTGCACAAGAGTCATGAATATTGTTAATGAAATGAGAAATCATGGTGATACAATTTTTGACCAACATGTTGTGGAAAATATTCTATTAGTGTCAGAGAAAAGTATGAGTACATTGTTGCTATCACTGAGGAGACGAAACATCTTTCTAAAATTTCTATCAAAGAGCTAGTTGGATCATTTTGTGCACACGAGAAGCGAAGATTTTTCTGTGAATATCAACCCAAAGAGACGACTTTCTAGTCTAAAACAAATGAGAATTTTCAAAATTTCTAAGAAAATTAATAAAAGAAAAATTATAATCCAAAAAAGAAGCAGGATCATGATGATTCTTCTAAGAAGGTTGATGAAAAAGGTGAGAAAAGTACTAGTGTTTTTTGTAAAATTTGCAAATGGACTAATCATAATGCAGAAAAATGTTGGCACAAAGGAAAACCCCAATGTAACTTTTGCAAAAAATTTGGCCACATTGAGAATGATGTTGGCATAAGCAACAGGATCAAACAAATTTCTGTAAAGAGCAGGACGAAGAAATGGAAGAAAATCTTTTCTTTGCTTCTCAATGTGATCTTTCAGCAAAAAGCAATGAATAATATGTTGATAGTGATTATAGAAATCACATGACTGGAGATTAGAAAATTTTCCTCTCAATTAATAATAGCACTACTACTAAAGTGAGAATGGGGAATGGAGTCGTAGTTGATACAAAAGACAAATGTACCATTCAATCAACATGAAAGGGAGAGGTAAGCAAATTCATGATGTTTTTTATGTTCTTGACTTGAAAGAAAATTTTGTTAGAAAATTGGTTATTCTCTTGTGTTTAGAGTTAATTATTGCAAGGTTTATGATAAAACTGATCCAAATCAATTAATTGTTAAAGTAGAGATGATGAAAATAAAATTTCATTCACAATTTCATTACAATGCATTCAAAAATGAAGTTGTAGATGATTCATGGCTTTGGTATGAAATATTTTGTTACTTGAATTTTCATGGTTTGCAACTTCTCAATCAAAAAACATGGTTCCATACCTTTCTGAGATACATACTCTGAATAAGGTAGATAATACTTCTATCATATCTTTAGTGTGTCAAATCAAGAAGAGGACGAGGAAGAGGAAGATGCCCTTCAAGGAGGAGATATCTCATATTTAGACAATGAAGAACCACTTCCAAGAGGAATAAAAACTTTTAGTGACATTTATCAAAGATGCAAATTTGTCGGTGTTAAGAAAGAAAATTATGAGGAGGCAATAAAACATGATGTTTGGAATAAAGCCTTGGCATAAAAACATTGGAAGATTGAGAAAAATAATACTTGGGAGTATGTGGCTATACCAAGAGAAGGAGAAGTTGTAAGTCTAAAATGGATTTGCAAAATCAAACCCAATAAAAAAGGATATATTCAAAAACACAAGAGAAAGGCAAAATTCAGTTGCAATTATTGCAGACAGGAGAACAACTTGCTGACATCTTCACCACAACGCTTCCAAGTGAAAAGTTTTGCCATTTTCGATAAGACATTGGAGTTTTCAAGAAAATGCATAAAGGGGGAGTGTTGGACTTAATGCATTCTATTCACACCTTGATGTTTAATATTTCAATATTGTCTTTTAGTTTCTTAAGAAGTCTTTTAGGATTTTGTAATACATGTATCTAGTAATTTGTGATACATGTATCTAGTAATTTGTGATACATGTATCTAGTTAATTGTGGAAGACTTCTTTTTCTTTTGAGTAGTATAAATAGTGATGTAGTTGATGATTGTAATCATCTCAAGTGGCCTTAAGCAACCTATAATAAACTTGAGCATTCTCTAGATATAATATTTTTCTTCCATATTCCCTACGCTCTTGAAGGGTGTTAGGTTTGACTTAGTAATTAAAAGTGAGAAAATAAAATCAAAGTAACATTTTAATAAAATCCTGGAAAAACCGATATACAATTGATAAATAGTTATATAAGGTATGAATACATGGTCTTTGGACATTCTATGGCTCGTGGAATGATCCATGACTAAGGGAATTGATCAACATCTCATGGAATGATTCCATGAAAGTCAGGGGAAAATTTTCAGTCTCTAATCCAATTGCTTTGAAAAAATCCATGGCCCGTGGATGTTACCACGACCAGTTGTTGCTAGTTATGGAACCTGAGGTTTATATATTTGATATCATAGAAAGGACTGACTCTTGTAAATCAATAATACTTTGGAATCATATTTACAAACGATTGGTGTAAGTGTATATAAATTTCTAATACTTTAATGTGATAGGTTGTGGGATTCATAACTATTTATATCCTCCAAGATATGCTTGTTTTTAGTAGATTCAGTTAAAAAGCTTTTACCAAAATTCAATATGCAAAGAAGCTTTCAACTCAGCATTGTGCTAGAAGATCCGTATGAACTTAATTGATCTCCAGAACTCTATTCACACTAAATATTTGACCTTACCATCTAAGCGCAATCATGAATCCTCCAATATGGGCCTCTACAGACACACAAATATAGTTCTTATCTTTCCAGAGGAATTTTCGATATGTTATAGTAACTTGTCCTTGGGACAATTCATCTTAAATGATTGTCAACCTAGATTAAAAGGGAAAGCACTACTTTTACTATGTGTTTGACTTCTTTCTTGCCGGCTAACATAGATAGGACTGGTTCATTTTAAGAATTTTGAAGTCATAAACTCACAGATAGGACTACAAGGAAGCAAATCTTTATACATAATTTCTAAGAAATACTATAAGAAGAAAGCCATCTTTGGAATGTCACTCTCCTTCACCCTCAATTTTTGATAACCCGATCCGAGGTCAATCTTGAGATGTAACTTGCTCCTTCGAGTTGATAAAATAAATTATCTCTCCTAGGAATATGATTATTATTATTAATAGTAACCTTATTTAATTGTCGATAGTCAATGCACATTTTGAGGGAACAATCCTAATTTCAAACAAACAACACTGGAATAACTCATCTAGAGATACTCAGGCTAATAGAACCTTTATCCAAAAAGTCTTTTAATCGATCCTTTAAATCGTTAAGTTCTACCGGATCCATGCGATAGAGAGAAATAGAGATTGGTTACGTGTTCGGGAGAAGTCAATACAGAAGTCTATTTCCCTTTCAAGCGGATCGGAATTGACTCAATAGTAGGGTTTTAGAATATGTATCCCTGACAAGACCAAGATGATAAATTCAACCCTTAGAAATCATTTTCCTAGCCTCTATGCAAGATATGAGCTGACCCTTAAGAGCATAATTTACCCCTTCCGATGACTTGATAGGTTCATAGGTTCATTCAGAACCTTGAATGTGAACAAACATGTCCTAAAATATATGGAAGCATAACATGCATAAATATAATCCATTCCAAGAATTATGTTGAAATATAACATATCAACCTCTACAAGATCAATATGAGTTGCTCTACAAGTAACAAAAAGAGGAAAATTTTGATAAACTCTCCAAGTAACATTAGAATCAGCCACCAAGGTAGAGACATGAAAGAGATTAAAAAGGAAGTATGAAGAGCATCAAACATGTTCTTATTAGAAGCATCTGAACCAGGACCAGGAGGTTCAACTTTCCTACCATCTTTACCCTTGCCAGATTGCCATCGANTCAACTTTCCTACCATCTTTACCCTTGCTAGATTGCCATCGGCAATCCTTCACTTTGTGACCACTTTTTCCACAACCAAAGCAACCATCGGTACTGGTTAAGCACTTGCAATCATGTTTCTTACCACTCTTTATGCAAGCAAGAATATAAGATCCACTTACTCCATTTCATATGGGCTTTGGGTTATTCACCCTATCGTTGACGAACTTAGGATTCCGTGCATTGAAAGAACCTTTACAGGAACACCTTTGTGAGAATTTAGAAAGACCTTGTCTATAACACCTTGAATGAGAAGAGTCACCATCATCGGTCCTTGCCTTCTTGGACTCTCTTTCCCTGTACTTGAGATTTCCCTTTTCCCTTTTTAGGTATGTATCATTAATAGAGAGATATACATAACCTTAATAAACATGGTGGTACAACACTTTGTAACAACCAAGTCAGAACCTAACACAAATGTACTCATCCTTGCCCTAGAGTCGGCAATAATAGTCGAAGCATACTAAGCAACTGTGTGATCTTTAAAGCATACTTTTACACACTCATATTCGCTTGATAGATATTTATGAAATCAAGCACCTTCTCCTCCTTCATATCAAGGGGAAATAAAATATCAAGAAAATCTCTTTTAAATTTCTCCCAGCCAAGAAGACCTGCATTAACTACCCTCTCACTTTCCATTGTTCATACCACACTTGAGCAGCATCCATTAGTTCATAAGTGGACAATTCCACCTTATCCACCATACAAACTCCCATGATTTAAATATGTTGTACACCTCATCAATAAACTCTTGAGGATCCACATGAACCTTCGAAACATGGAATTCCAGGGGATTTATCTTTAAAAAGTCTCTTATCTTTGTTGTCGTTGTATCCACATTTGGGTTCACGGAAGCAATGGCTTCTTTTGTTTACTTGAGCCATAATATATTGAGACAATACTTTGAAAGTGAATAAAAATTTTGGCATACATTACTTGCTCGTCCAAAGGGTCTAGCGGAACTTTAGGAGCCTCAGACTCCACATTCTCACCCGCATTCCTTCTCATATAAGCTTATCGATGGGCATATCCTTGAAAGCATTGGACAAGATTAAGAGAAGGAGATTTATGGAGATAAACTCGATGAAACAACTTAACAATAATTAAAAAAGTGAAGTTCCATAAATTCTTTGTAACCTCCTATCATAAATGTGGCGCATTTCACATTCATGAACAAAACTCTACTCAACGCAACTTATTAGACATCCCAGGACCTTTTCTAAAACCTTACTCTGTGAATATGAATTTTGACATGACCCATAGTACACCCTAGACATTACATGGACTATAATACCTCGAAAGACCCTACACAAGCCACTTGATATGCATACATTATAATAAATAGAAAAAAGTAGGAAAAATATCATAAAATAGGACATTTGACATAAAAGCAAAAAAATAATCGGAGTTTTGAAAAGCCATTATAATACATAAAAAAGTGGTCAGGACGTAACCCGGACCCAACGTACAATATCAGAAAATTGAAATATAAGTAATCAAGTAAAGGTGACATCATCCTTATAAGTCCTCAATTTTTTGAAACTTTGAGATAATCAAGAGTAGGTTCAACTTTCCTACCATCTTTACCCTTGCTAGATTGCCATCGGCAATCCTTCACTTTGTGACCACTTTTTCCACAACCAAAGCAACCATCGGTACTGGTTAAGCACTTGCAATCATGTTTCTTACCACTCTTTATGCAAGCAAGAATATAAGATCCACTTACTCCATTTCATATGGGCTTTGGGTTATTCACCCTATCGTTGACGAACTTAGGATTCCGTGCATTGAAAGAACCTTTACAGGAACACCTTTGTGAGAATTTAGAAAGACCTTGTCTATAACACCTTGAATGAGAAGAGTCACCATCATCGGTCCTTGCCCTCTTGGACTCTCTTTCCCTCTACTTGAGATTTTCCTTTTCCCTTTTTAGGTATGTATCATTAATAGAGAGATATACATAACCTTAATAAACATGGTGGTACAACACTTTGTAACAACCAAGTCAGAACCTAACACAAATGTACTCATCCTTGCCCTAGAGTCGGCAATAATAGTCGAAGCATACTAAGCAACTGTGTGATCTTTAAAGCATACTTTTACACACTCATATTCGCTTGATAGATATTTATGAAATCAAGCACCTTCTCCTCCTTCATATCAAGGGGAAATAAAATATCAAGAAAATCTCTTTTAAATTTCTCCCAGCCAAGAAGACCTGCATTAACTACCCTCTCACTTTCCATTGTTCAAACCACACTTGAGAGCATCCTTTAGTTCATAAGTGGACAATTCCACCTTATCCACCATACAAACTCCCATGATTTAAATATGTTGTACACCTCATCAATAAACTCTTGAGGATCCACATGAACCTTCGAAACATGGAACTCCAGGGGATTTATCTTTAAAAAGTCTCTTATCTTTGTTGTCGTTGTATCCACATTTGGGTTCACGGAAGCAATGGCTTCTTTTGTTTACTTGAGCCATAATATATTGAGACAATACTTTGAAAGTGAATCAAAATTTTGGCATACAGTACTTGCTCGTCCAAAGGGTCTAGCGGAACTTTAGGAACCTCAGACTCCACATTCTCACCCGCATTCCTTCTCATATAAGCTTATCGATGGGCATATCCTTGAAAGCATTGGACAAGATTAAGAGAAGGATATTTATGGAGATAAACTCGATGAAACAACTTAACAATAATTAAAAAAAGTGAAGTTCCATAAATTCTTTGTAACCTCCTATCATAAATGTGGCGCATTTCACATTCATGAACAAAACTCTACTCAACGCAACTTATTAGACATCCCAGGACCTTTTCTAAAACCTTACTCTGTGAATATGAATTTTGACATGACCCATAGTACACCCTAGACATTACATGGACTATAATACCTCGAAAGACCCTACACAAGCCACTTGATATGCATACATTATAATAAATAGAAAAAAGTAGGAAAAATATCATAAAATAGGACATTTGACATAAAAGCAAAAAAATAATCGGAGTTTTGAAAAGCCATTATAATACATAAAAAAGTGGTCAGGACGTAACCCGGACCCAACGTACAATATCAGAAAATTGAAATATAAGTAATCAAGTAAAGGTGACATCATCCTTACAAGTCCTCAATTTTTTGAAACTTTGAGATAATCAAGTGACTAGACAGAGAAAACTTCACAACCTACATTATTAGATAATGTAGGCACAAATATGCATCAGTGATAAAATTTAAGTTATCCTCAAAACTATTTAGAGAATAAACTATCACCGTCAATCAAAATACCCAACTACAGAGTCGTGGTTGAATCCCATAGAAAGTGATATAGTGCAAAAAATTCTATCAAGAAATTTAGATTGTAAATCAATTTATTTGTATCAATTATGAACAAAGGGTGGATGATTCTATCAAATTTATGAAAGAGGGGGTTTTGGTATCAAGAGTCAAATTAAACTAGAATTTCAAAAATTCAATCAATTAGGAAACAATCTTGGGGTGTTGGGACTGGAATTGATCTCACATAGGGGTAACTTTGTTTCTCAATAGTGCTAAAATATAATGGATAGGCTAGGGTATATCAATGACACTAATATATTTCGATCTCATCGTGTCATCATAAAATCACTTTTCGGTCTCTTCTATGTGGACTACAAAACAACCCATAAAGTAGACTTGAGAAGGATCCTATCCATAATTTACCTTTTAAGCAAATCATAGACTTCAAACCTTAATGACAAGCATTAGAATAATTACCCACCCCAAATTATCTATTTCGAGAATCGACCAAACATCTAAACGAGAATTAAGTTTGCAACCTTAATCCATGAATTAACTCCATTTTAGTTAGTCCAAATTCATGAATCAACACCAACAAATTAGAGTAAAACACAATACTCACTATATTAAATGAACATCGAACCCTATAATTGCACCCCTAGAGTTGAGATTTTAGCCACACATCACAAATTATAATCAACACCCACTTTGATTTCATCCGCCAATTTTAAAATATAAGAGTGAAAGTTAAAACCTAAAACTAAGAATATTCACTTAAGAGTTCAAAATTTATTTTCTCTAAAAGTTCATCCAAAGTTAAATATGATGCATTTTCTCTATCTTTTGGGTTATTTTTAGTTTCCCGAAATTTGGCCGAAAATTCATTGTTTGACCAATTCAATTATGTTAGTAGGGTACGCTAAGATGATTTGGCGGATTACTTTCTGCTTCTTAGCTCACATTCTCTTGCTTCAGGCTTCAAGTGTTTGAACCTTAATTCAAAAACTCTTTTGAGTATGCCTTCCATAATTGGTGAAACGCCCAGTACCACCTTTGTTTACCTTCTAAACCTTCATATTTCATCCAAGATCTGTCACCTTTGGCAATGGTCATTCAGTTCGCCCATCTCTTTAGGCGAGTCACTATTTTTCTCTTTAGTTCACCGACATGCCTTAAACATCTTCAAATGTGAGAACTCTCACTTTAGGTGTGGTCAGGACATTTTGGTGAGCCTCCCTTATTACTAGGTGACTGCCAGTGTGGAGTTTACACTAAGTATTCAGCTTTCCTTGTCCTTTAGCCTTCATTGGTGCAAATCATCAAAATGTCATCAAGATAAGATATAATTAGGCATTGAGAAAACTAATTGTTGAACTAAAAAGGCCTCAAATGAGTGTAAGTCTACAACTCATCAACACCACCAACTTAAACTTTTGTTGGTCCTCAAGTAAATGAAGTATACAATTAGTTTAACAATGCTATCTACGATAATTCCCAATGAGATTTAATATGAAATATTCATTAGAAGACTACTCTGAAGCAAATTCTTTACTCCATCATGATCAAAAACCTTTTAATTAGGACTAGCTATTATCAATTGAAGCTTAAGCTCGCCCTAGCTTCTTTTCTAGTGCAAAACTATGTTTGAAAAATTTATTTAAATGCCTTCACATCAAGAACGATTCCATTCTCTCATAAAGAAATTCAACAATGAAAAAAGGAATCAATACAACTCTCACTCATCGAAAGATAAATACATGCAAGCTTCATATTATAATCAACACACAACCTAATTTATACAAGATCTTAAGGTTTTTTTTGGTCTTGAAATGGTGATGAGGGTAAAAGCATGGTCAATTCGGCTTAGTGATTTCACCTTTCAAAGCATTGTTTTAATCATCTTCGCACTTTCTAAAACTCTTGCCATTCTTTCCACTTGGTATCTCAAACTTCAACTTGCCAAATCATTTAATTGGACACCTGTTTATTTCCTCAAACATTTTTTAATTTCAATTTTCAAAATTTTGCTCTTTCTTTTTGTTATAAGAAGGGGTTCGCTCTTTCTTAATGCACAACGAAGTTGAGTTTCACTTTCCTTTCTTTACATTCCGCTTAGTTTCTTTCCTTCCCCCCAAACTTTGGATTTGGCCTAAGTTGGTTAGTCAAACAAATCAGTACTTAGAAAATGATTTATACATGAAAAATTAGGGACAATTTGTCTCAAGAGGTCTCAACAAGGTTATCAACAAATAGAATAGGCTAAAATGGTGCTGAGATAATTGCACCAAATCTACAAAATCAGACTAACACGACAAATTATAGGATTCAACAAGCATGCTTTCAAGTAAAATCTCACTGCACAAGGCACTTCAAACACAATCATTTAGAACAACCTGACAAGATCAAAAGATAGGAGCGATGTTCATTGCAACTCTCACATTAAAACGCATCTAGTCAACAAAAGACTTAAAAAGTTCATTCTAAAGTAAAGACACATTGATTTTTTCTTGCAACATCAACACTAAGCACATTTCTCATCATGAATGATATCCAAGACATCAATATTAAACACAATTAATCCTTGAACATTATCAATGATAATTCAAGCTTTACAAAGACTTCTAAACTTACGAGGAAAATGTATACGGAGAGACATAATAAGCTAAACTTTCAAACCACTATCCTAAAAATCAAAATATCAAATTACTATCATTCTCCAAAACTAAAACTTAAAGTAAAAAATACAATCAAAAGGGGATCATTTGAACAAGTGCCCTCGTTTAAACAAAATAAAAACATTAGTGTAAGTAAAATAAGTATGTGAGGAGAGATATGAAAGTCCCCCTGACAGACTATGCTTGTGTAGTGCTCAAATATAAACTCTTAGAGGAGACAACATAATCTTGGGCATTAGTGACTGAAAAAATTATAAGAAGAGGAAGCACATGAGACCTCTCAATCATAGCCTACGCTAGTGTTTCAATATCCTCCAACTTCTTCAGTGTCATAGAAATCCACTGCTCATCCTTCTATCTTCGTATCTTTTCATCACTCTCCTCAGTTGAATCATCATTCAGCCTAATCCTCCACTCTCTCAGAATCATCCACAATATCATCAACCACTCTAGGATTCTCAACCAAACTAGTAGGAACCTAAAAACTTAAAAAAACGGTAGGCACAAACTTGGGGACATTGAGCAAGGGAACCTTACCATAGCATAGAAATATATATAGTCCTTAACTAGTCCACATCAAACCTAATGGTGACAATATCATCCCTCAAAGTAGCCAAAACATCAGAGCTACCCTTAACCTTATATGTAGCCTCTGTCTTGGATGTGAGATTATCTAACCTTTTCCCATGTATTACAAAAGTGGACTGACACTGAGTGATTCTCTTCCTCAAGGGACCTAAAGCACCCTGAATTTGCCTCTCAATCAACTTGTGCATCTCACTCTGTACCCTACTGTTCTCAAATATATAAAAAAGAAATGGTTAACCATTTGACAAATCATGTACTTAGTCAATGAGGGTTGGGAGACATGTGTAGAAGTATCCATAGAAGTAGAAAGTAAAATATAAGACATGGATATACCTGATGGCTACAAAATGAACGGACAAAGTGGCCTCGACCTCAAGAGTGGCAAGATATACTCATGCATAGTGTTTAGTGGTAATGGATTCCTCCGAGCCACACTACCCCTTATATAATCTACCTCAATCCTAAAAATGTCATTAAAGGAAGAAGGGATGAATTGAGTGTCGGTCCTTTCTTTGAATAAAACTCATGCATCCTCACACGATTATGTGATTAGGATAGGGAATGATAGAGATGTATACTCGTGAAGATCCATCATCAATATAACCTTAGTAATGATCCCATCAACATTAATTTGAATCTGATCCATGATACTCCCAACTAATAGGGCTTTTGGAGTCTGGAGAATGGACTCATTTTGGGATCGTATGATAAAGCTACTGCTTAACCGAACCATTGTGTGGAGGCAAAGTTCAGAACTTTATTTTCTATCCTTATTCCCTTTACCATCCACAATAAGGAGATATAAAAGAGACAAGTACCATCTAACCCTTTAGTGCCGCTAGACCTTGGTTTATCTGGAGCTTATAATAGCCGTTGCTATAACCTTTTGTGCCCAATATATGTTTATCTTGTCGGCATGACATAGTACAATTTTCCCACTATTTAGGACTTCATTCAATGATTTCCAATAGTGAATTTTCTCTTTTAGGTAAAGGCTTTTACAAAGTATCATGGAACTCGTGGACCCATGCTAGGACCTAAGGAGGTTGGGCTCTCATCAACCATTTAAAACCATGAAACTTAATTAAATTCCATATGGTTGGGTAGTCATTCATTACCCTATCTATGGGAAGTTGTCTCTTTTCAAATGATTGTACATTTCCTAGATGCTTCTAGCTTGTTGATGAGTCTTGGAGCAGTAATAAGGAGAATTTGGGAGACATGGGGCTGAGCTTGTTGAGCCTATACCAACTTAGACTGGATGTCTGTCTTTTTTCTAGAAACCACCTTCTTTGGGTACTTAATCACATGTGTATAAGAGTGTGGAGTGGTTCGTTATTGGCGGGGAGCATTCTATTTCTAGCAAATAGAGATCCCCTTTTTCTTTTTCACAGGGGGAAGAGGTGGAAACTCTGTCTCGAACTTTGTCTGCGATTATATCTCTTTTCAATTTAGTTATAACAAATTGTTGCAAAACACAATCATTCTAACATAGATTGTGGGTTTTGACAAGCTAAGACAAGCCCGAAGAATGGATCAGTACCAAGGTCACATATTCAAAGCACATTAGGTGGTCTGTGACTTATTTGATGATTCACCTAATTCCCTTGTTTAGCTAAGACAAGCCCAAAGAACAGGTAATTTTTAGCCTAATTCTAATTTCCATAATTTCAATACGAATATGCAACAACACCCAATACCCAATTATTTTTATAGTCTACTCACATAATTTTGTACCTATGGGTGTTCAAACTTCCCCCAAATTTCGTAATATATTTCTCAAATAGATTATTATCTCCCTAAGAAATTCATCATTCTATTTATCATTGCAAAAATACATACTTTTAGTCAACACTCGGCTAATCAAACTTTATCTATACACAATTCAAGTCACACCCAATGCATTCAAGGGTTTAATCAAATTATTTAACGAACCCAACTTATTTTCAAAAGTTTTGGCAAAAAATCACCATTGAAAAAAACATCAATATCTAGTAGAAATAACAAGATATAACTTGAAACCATCCTCAGAGATGATAGCAAAGAAAAAATTTGAGTGGAATAGTTATGTAATTGAGATGCAAGCACTTCACAACACTTCAAGCAAGTAAAACCACACAACAGAGGGACAAAATCACCAAAACAAAGATATGGGGTGGGGGGGGGGGGGGTGTTAGGAAGTAAAAAAAATTCAAAAGCATGAAAGTATTTATTTAAAACTTGTAAAGACTCTTAGCATATTTAACTCAGACCCACTCGGCAGACTGCCACTAATGTCACCAAACACATTTTGTGAAGTGCTAAAGGAGATAAAGCTCGTCAATGAGGCCTGGAAAAACTCCAAATCAGAAGGTTATATGATGAACTCGATGAGGTCTTCTTAGTGCACTTCAATGGATCGCCAATTGGAGATCTGATCATCGAAGTTGACAATACACTTTTATTTCCAATTTTTCAGTCCAGAAGGCGGAGCTGAAAATGTCCACACAATGTATTGGACGGATCACTGATAACACTCAATTACACTTCATCCAATTCTAAATCTAGGCGGTCGCTAATAAGTTTAAACCCAACTAAGAGTTGGGGTCGATCCCACAGAGGGTATGATGCGGTAAAGAATTCAATTACAAGGTAAATTGTGGTCCAATTGTTTGTAGATGTAGAAATTTTTGCAACAATAAAGTAAATGACAACGGTTTAAAAATTAATGTCAAATGGGGGGATTTGAGTGAACAATTAACAACTACAAATAACCGAGAGTGAACAAGTATATAAAGTTCCTTAGAGTGAGATAAATTGCATGTTCATTTTACTAAATGGGTAATTATTATTTACTAAAAGTCGTCACACCTCAATGGGTAGGTTAGGCCTTAGATGCAATAGACATTTCTTAATAGACTATCATGAATCAAGCGAGTTATTTTGAACATCGACTAGCAAAACACAAATTAGTATCCCAATACCTTAATCAGTTTAAGGATTGAATTTAGACCCATTTTCTCAATATAAATGTACAACAACAAAACTCACTACATTCATCAACTAAGAATTTTAACTCTAATGCTTCTTTTCTTAAGCAAGCTTAGAATACTACACTAGAATTGCATTTGCAACTACAATCCTCAATTAAAACACAAGCTACTGATCAAACCCACATCAAATCAACAATAGAATTAGTAAATATTAAAACCCTAATTGTAACATTAACTACATAATAACACCACCAAGAATGGGGTTTTTAGACAAACATAATGAAGAACAGGAAATTGTTACCAACTTTGTTTTCCAATAGATTGGTGATACGCTCAAATTTACTTCTCGAAAAGAAGTATAAGCGGTCGTATCAAGTAAAGAACCCACCAATGAGGTTGGGGTCGATCCCACGAGAAAAATGATTTAGACTTAACTTTAACCTATTATTACGTCTATTTGGTCATGTCCTTTCCGAAAACAAGTAACAAACAGGAGTTTTTTAAGCAATAAATGTAATTAGCTATTTCTAAATAAACAAGTGACAGGTTTAAAGATTTTTATCAAGTAATGAGAGTAACTAGGGCTTAAGTGTTCCCCACAGGTTCATAACGCTGTAATTCTAGATATAACAATCCTTTCTCAGTATCTTTCATGCAAAGTGGTAAGTTATGTATTCCTAATTCCTTGGTCCGACAACTAGGGAATTTCACTCTGCACCTTGGTCCGTCTACGTGTGTATGCTTTACTAAACCTTACCATTACCTCATATTAAGCCTCATAATCGATATATGGCTTAGTTGTTACTTCACACCAATCAACACTAGCTATGCTAAATATACATCGATAATTCTTTTCTTATTATATACCTCCTTGGTCTAACAAGTAACAGGCGCTTTCTAACGCGTGCACTCATTAAAAAGACTTCTAAACGAAAAATTATCAATACATGAAAGATACTATTCTAGAATTGTTATTTAAGATAGTTTTTTTACAATGTTAATTACCCATGGTCCCACAACACTAGCTATGGATTTAGTTACCCATGTTAATAATCACACAATTCATATTAGTTTGATAAGAATTCATGTACTTACTTTGATAAGATTGAAGAGAACTCAGAATATTACTTGAATTAATCAATAAGCTTGCAATAAACAATATCTGGAAAATAGAATAATTTTCCAAATCACAAGTTCACAACTAGAACAATAAAATATGAAAAAGTACCTAAGAGTCTAACCCCAAAAATGAGGTTTTTACATGTATTTATAATAATAGAATCCTAACATCTTTTCTTTCATATAATGGTGACCACCTACGGACCGTCGAGGGATCGACGGACCATCGATGGCTGCGTAGGTAGTCACTTTTGCAGTTTCAACACAATTCTTATGCGTTTTCATTCTAGATAGATTTCCTATACACAAAGAGATAAGTAGATTAAAACAAATACAAGAAGTCCTTAGACACACACTAAACTTAAGGAAAAAAATTGATAGTACCGTAAAACCACGGTACATCGACACCCTTAACTTAAATTCGTTGTTTGTCCTCAAGCGACGCACTATGACTCACCACAAAATCTTTGTACAAGAGTATCCTTATTTTATTATGTTTATGCATGCTATCACTATTAGGCTCGCTCATGCGGATCATACCATGACACCGACTCACCACACACCGATATCTATCCTCTTTGATCTATCACCAAGGTACCAATTTTCCAGTATTGCAACTAGTGTCCTCACTTCAAAACAAGATCCTCATTTTCACACAGTGACTTTAGTTTGAGTATCATGATTATTTTTCAACACTCATTCTCAGAACAACTTCAGACCTCATATAATTATTCCATAGGCTTGCCCTTATTTTCACTACTTTAAGTTCACCATAATAGACTGTTAGGATCACGACAGGACTTTCTTAGCTTGTAACTTAGGCTCAGGGTCAGGTAGGGTACATTTGGATGTATTTTAGTGACTTATTTCCCTCCTTGACATAACGGCTAAGCTTCCTACCTTTTCATCGTTTTATTCCTCCCTATTTCTTAATTTTCTTGTATTCTTTCACCTTGTTATTCTCCGTTCTTTCTTCTTTTGTTTAAGTGACTCTTTTCTTTTCTTACTTGTATTTTCACATTTTTAGATATTTTTTTTCTTTCACTTTTGTTTCAACTTTTCTTGAGTCACTTTTCTTTTGTTCTTTCTCTCTCTTTGTTCTTTCAACCCCACTTTTCGGAGCGTTCCTCATAATAGCCACCCTCAACTCATGGCATTTCAATGAGTAAAGGTACACAATACCCAAAGTTGGGTCAGGGCCATGACAAGGTTGTTTTCTGCATTAGCCATTTTCAACTTATGCTTTTGGCATAAGCTGAGGTGCACATGTCCAGAGAGGGACCAGGGCCAACACATTGTTCCCAGAAAATATCAGTTGGGGGTGAAAAAGAAAGGTCTATTTTAAGCTTAAATCATTTGGATTAAGAAGGGATTAATTTCATTCGGTTTTATGTTATTTAGGATAAAGAATGGCTATATTGAACAAGGGCTTATGATCCTTTCCTAATTGTCTGTTACGACTTACTTTTACCAGGACTAACCAAGCAAGTTCTAGCTCAGTACCAATGGTGGAATATTCAAGTTATCCTCACACTCACTTGATATCTCATTACTCTACCAAATTATCAGAAACCTAGTTCGAGTTTTAGATTTAGGGTCATGCAGTGGTGTATCTCTATGTCATGCTTAGAGCCAGACATTCATCAGTTACTATGCCTAGTCATGCATCATTTTATTTAAATCAGGATATCATCTTGTTTAGCCGTCATGCTTCAGATTCCATTTCTATACTATGTACAAAAGATACCAACATGCCGGTTCAACAATAAAATAACCAGTCTCTTGGGGAAAAAGAACTCAGGCAAGAAAACCCCAAGAGAGGATTGTGAGTTAGGCTACTCAGACATTACCCTAGCACTCACTTTCCATTTACCCCACCCCTAACAAAAAGACATGCAATTGTCCCCAATGCATAAAAGTATATAAGATCGAGTGGTAGGTGAAGCAAACCTGAGGCGCAAAATGCTGATGATCAATAAGCTAGCGGGTTCGGTTTACCGGAACCCGCTCCCTCTAAAGTAGGGACACCATCAGTAGTGTCCTCATCAATGATACCACCATCAGTAGTGCTCCTCTAGGCCTCTACAACTCTGGAACTAGATGCCTCAGCAGCCACCTCGATAACCCTCAACTGATGGGCCTCCTCATCAATCAGCGAGGCTCTCCTCGCAAGCTCTAACTCTAGTACGGTGCCTCTTGGCAGGCTCTCGTGGTTGGTGTGGTGGCACATCAGTAGTTGCCAATAGGGAAGCCATCACCGTGTCCTCAACAGTCTATGTAAAAGGAGCCTCAGACTTAGGCACCCGAGCCTCCAGTATAGTGTCCAAGTTGGCTCTCATACTCTCCACAGCATCCTGCAGAGTTGTCACATCCACTATAGGGGCTGGTCGAGCGAGAACCCGCAGCTCAAATGCGTCCAAACGCTGGTGGACCTCCATGATCTTCCGTTTAGTGTGCTGGGCCATCTTTCTTTCTATACACTCTTCTACATTAGCAATGGACCTCTGTATCCAAGGCTGGATGTGATGCAGAAGTGTGACCATTTGGGCCTCTAGTTTCTGGACCTTAGCAAGCGGGACCAGTGTAGCATATGGGATAGAGCGGGAGGAGCTCGGAGCGATGCTACCACCCGGGATAGACTCGACTGGAGTGGTGTCGGTAGTCTCTGATGTAGCCAGATTATCCCCTTGGGCCTGCTCCACCGTGGCTTTCAGGTTCTCACCTAGCGGCTGCACCTCTATACGCGGCCTTCTATTGGGAGCAAACTCATTAACCTCATCCTGGATGAGATCGATATCAACCTGGCCAGGGGGGGTCTTGATAACATCAATGTGCCACACGGGCACTCCTGCAGACCTGCACAATGCAAAAACCATGCACAGGAATGGGTAAGTAGTACTGGCCTTAAAGGACCTCTCATGCATCACCGCCTGTAATAGCCATGCGAAATCCACCTCGAACCCTGCAATCATGGCAACCATCAACACTGCACAATCCCAGGTGACAATATTATGAGTTGCCGTTGGGGAAAGGCAGTGTCGGACCAATAGCCATAGGAACTTGGTTGTGAAGGTGAGTTTGGCCTTCTTGATACTCCCCTTGGGCTCTCGCCCAATCGGCAACCTTACTATCTACGGAGAGGTACTGTGCAATCCACTGCTTGGTGTTCTTTCTCACCTCTGTCTCAAGCTGGAACCGACCATATTTGATTAATTTCCACCGATAGTCAAACTCGGCGGTGAGACGAGTCTGGGTGGCATCAAAATCTGCGCCATAGATAAATCTGCAGATGTCCTATAAGAAAATGTCAACCCGCTCGCTGCGGAATCGAACGTACTCCAACGGTGTATGTTTTATAGGGGCTGCCCGCCTACCTAGCTGAGATCGGAGAGTCGCTGTATAGGAGGCGTAGAACTCTCGGATTATCTCCTCTCTATAGCGGCCTATATCTCGATCCGTCCACATCAGCCGATATTGGGTGAATAACTCATGAATGGCCGGCATAGTGGGAAGACTCCCCGTGAGAACCCGCCGCTCAAGTGTCAGGGTCCGGGTCATGACTCCCTTGTCATTGGGATTCTTGGCATCAATGTAGATTTGGTACTGCCAATCGACACACCACCGGTTGGTCTGATCAGCAACCGGAGCAGGGACGTCAGTCTGGGGTGCTAGAATAGAGTCAGAACTAGTAGCCTCATAAGACGAGGTAGAAGCATAAGCCTCCTCCGATCCGAAAGACTCTATAAAGCCGGAGGATTCCTCATAACCGGATGCCTTAACGGAGCTAGATGCTCCCACAGACTGTGCAGTCGACCAGAAGGTGTGCCGGTCAGTATGCACTCCTCGTCAGACTGGGAGGCAGTGATTATGCCGGGCGCCACCCTCGTGGGCATGGATCTAGTGAGGCGGGCAATATGGGTAAGAGCGCGGGTGCCTGGTGTCACGTACTATGGGTCATGCTCATTATCTGAGCCATTGATAAGCCGGTTTGACATGGCGACTGACTTGGAACGCCCTCGTGAGTAGAGATTGTCGTGTTTAAGAGCTATTTGTACCTGCAGAGAGAAGTAGTTAGTACCAGTGGAAGCAGCAAAACATATAACAGGAATGACAGTGCAGAAGTACAGAGTGCAGGATGGACCAATCGCCAGTCCATCGAAGGCACGACGGTCCGTCATGGGGGTTCATCGCGAGACACTTAGAAGAAATTATAAAAAAACATAAAAAACAAAGGTTCTGACACCGTCGACGGTTGTGCAGGACGGACCGTTGAAGGAACGATGGTCCGTCATAAGGGTCCATCGATGGAAACTTACATTAATTTTATAAAAAATCAGAAGCAAAGGTTCTGACACCATCGATGGTTGTGCAGGACGAACCGTCGAAGGGACGATAGACTGTCATAAGGGTCCATCGACGAATACTTAGAGTAAACTCGGGAAGTGCGGGTTAACGAACCCCAACGACAGTCAATCATGGGACTGACAGTCTGTCGACGGGGTCTGGTATTGACCTTAAGGGAACATAGTTTTGCATCCAATTTGGTACCCTATCATACTAATTTGAAGTAGTCTTATAATGCCTGAGTTTACTCTACATTTACCCAGCATCCCATCATTCGTAGGGCATGAATTTTCCTATTTTTAACATGCATTTTCGACAACCTATCAAACCCTAAGTCTGGAACACAATCATGCAAACACACACTATTTTTTTAATAATACACCCATCCCTTTCAATTTCAGTGTTCTAAGTGACTTAGGACTTTTGTGTGTAAGTTTTAGCATGCAAAATGGTACAAAATTAAGTTCCCAAACAGTTAGATATCACGGTAATCAGGAATATTAACAAAAGTTAATCTTAGTAGATCAAAACAACATACCTCACAATTGTATTAGAGGAATAAGAGTATGAACACTAGTAGTTTAACAGCATCAACAACTACCACGAACATTGACCGACAAGGAGACTGAAGAAGATGGAAGATTTAGGGAAAGAATGGATTTTGTGGAAGTAGGGGAAGTCTGATGATGGAATGGGAGTGAATGAGTTAGGAAGTGCAGGAAAATGAGATGAAATAGGGAGAGAAACAATTATGGGGGTTATGTGAAGAGGTGTGTAACTGAAGAGTTTACAAACTTTTAATATGTAGCCGGACGGGTCGGGTCGGGTTGGTGGGTGAGGGATCGATGATTCCCCGTCTACTGACCATAAGTTGGTCGACGGTCCGTCGACCCCTCCATCGACAGTGCCCTAACTTAGAAAAATTTAAAAAACATACCTAGGCAGGACGGATCCTAACGACGGTGTGTCGAAGGGATGACGGTCCGTTGATGAGTCTGTGGATGGGTGCACCAGACCAATTTTCTGCAGATTTCTGGTGATTTGGTCCCTGCATATTTAACACCCATTAAGCTTATCTTTTTGTACTTTCTAGACACTTTTGACACGGAACCTACTCTACGCTCTAGCCAACACTTCTAAAGAAAAATAAAGGAACATTCAGACGTGACATAAGTAATAAAAGAAAAAATAATGCAACTATACCTAGAAAATCATGAAAAATCTATAGTTGGATAGAGGATACATATTGGGTTGCCTCCTAATCAGCGCTTGATTTAACGTCGCGGCACGACGGAGGACTCTTGATTACTCAGACTTCATCAAGATGGTATGCCTCGATCACTTCCTTTGTCGTTTCAGCATGCCCTAGATAGATTTTGATTCGCTGCCCGTTTACCTTGAAACTCACATCCTCCTTGTTCTTTAACTCAACTGCACCATGATGGAATAGTTGGGTGATCATATAGGGACTAGTCCATTTGGACTTGAGTTTGCCCGGAAACAAACACAACCTAGAATTGAACACAAGCACCGAATCCCCAACCAAAAAATCGTGCTTCTCAATATATTGGTCATAATACTTCTTCATATTTTCTTTGTAGAGGGCTGAACATTCATATTCCTTTAAGAGAAATTCATCAAAAACATTCAATCCATTTAACCGATGTTCTGCAGCCTCATTCCAATCCATTTTCAACTTCTTCATTGCCCACATGGTCTTATGCTCTAATTCAACTGGGAAGTGACAAGCCTTCCCATATACAAGTTGGTATGCCGATATACCTATGAGAGTCCTGTATGCTATACGGTAGGCCCAAAGAGCATCATCAAGCCTCCTTGACCAATCCGTTCTACTAGCATTCACCGTTTTTGTAAAAATTTGCTTAATCTCCCTATTTGACACCTCAAGTTGCCCACTAGTTTGAGGATGGTAAGGTGTGGCCACATTGTGGCGAACCTCATATTTTTCCAATAATCCCTTAAACAGTTTGTTACAAAAGTGGGATCCCCCATCTGTCACGACCGGAGTCTAGACCCCAGAGGAGACCGGCGTCGTTGACCTCTCAGCGGTCGCAGACAAGCCTACTTACGTCATTCTTACTTCGTCTAGGTAAATTTTAGCAGAAAATTTGAAACTTTTTGTTTCTTAACATACATCCTAATCATTCTATTATATTCATAATTTTTCATCATCAAACATCTAACATTAAGATCATCAAATGAAAGGAATAGCTTAATATAGAATTAAATGTACACTTGCCAAAATGGCACCAATACAGTGTCTGAAAAAAAGCGGAAAGAAATACTAGCGGAACATACTCCACTAGCTCAATCCTATAACTAAGCTAGTATATAATGGGCAAGCATCCTCGAAAGCATGAGGGCCTACCAAGTCCAGATGAATGCTCCATGTCCGGATAGTTTCAACGTCAACCTGTAGCTCTAGCGCCCACCCGTGTCTGCACCTATAATTGTAGAGTTGTATGGGATTAGTACATACTTGTACTAAGTGTGGGTATATGTAAACACACACCAAGGACATGCATGATTAAGAACAGCTCTTTCCTAAAAACATGATTGTGGAAAGTCAAGTCATTGGACTTGCCAAATTGAAATTTAGGAAAGTTAGTGAGATTTCCAAATTTAGATAGGAAAGTGAGTGAACTTTCCTAATTTGGATTGGCAAAGTCATGGCATGAGAGTAACATGCATCATCATACTTATCATATTGCACACACCACATAACATGTAGCACATAGCACATAACATATTACATATAGTACATAACATTTTTCATATCATTCGCTCATATGCCATGAGATCTTGGAATCATGGACTTGACATTAAGACTTCCCAAAAATGAGGGCTCAACATATGGGACCTCACCGAGGGAGTCTGCTTTAGCAAACACAGAGTCTGCTTCATTCATTCATACGTACTTCATTTCATTTCATTCATGGTCTAGTGTAAACACCCGCTATACCTAGGATGTAGTGTAAGTATTTCACCGGGTTTGTTGTGCAATGATCAAGAATGACCTAGTGTCATTACTTAAGTCTAGCTCACCCCTTGATTATCCTATCCTAAGACCTTTAGTATCATTCATTTCATTTTGTGCATCATTTGAGGCTGGACTCATTCATTCATGGGGAACTTTAACTTTAACCGACATAGATTATGTGAGCATCATGAAATCAGTTTCATGAAACCCGACATCAAAAAGAGGTGGAATCACCGGCCAAAGTGATGCAAAATATGCTAGCGTACATGGGAATTGAACCCCGCCAGATCCCTGTATTGGCAGTATAGGTTAGAAGGCTAGGAGATATAAGGAGACCCATAACCCCCATGCCGGACAGTCTCATCTCATGAGAGTTACGTGACCCTCCGCCCTTCCTGAAAGAAGGCATCACCGCTTATAGCTAGTGTGTCAGTGATATATAAAGTTCCATTACATTCAACTCATACGTCATGGAAGCTGGCTTCTAGTATGAGGGCATCATATCTCAATAGATGATTTCTCATCTCATCATTAGTATTAAGTGTGTTTATCTCAATACTTTCATTAGAGTGTTCATAGAGATTGGTCTCTTCATTAACTTTACACTCCCATAGGTGAGTACGTTTTGGTAACATTTACTTAGGCTCATTTGAGATTGCTCTCATCTTTTACATTAGCCTCATATCATGTTGTCACCACATTCATTAACATTAGCACATTTTCTCATCATAATTACTCACCCCATTTTACGTGAGTGTTCATTTCATCATATGCCAATGCATTTGGCCATTTAGTGTGTTTCACACTCTTACTTAACCCTTCTAGGGTTTCATCATTTCATTGTTCATTTCATCATTTCTTTGTTCATTTCATCATTTCTGTGTTCATTTCATCATTTAATTTTTCATTTCATAATACCCCAATGCACTTGGCCATTTAGTGTGTTTCACACTCTTACTTAACCTTTTTAGGGTTACATCATTTCATCACATACATCTTAGGTTCACTTACTTTTAAACGTATGATAGACTTATGAGTCTATACATACAAGCAATGGGTCTTCATTCATAGTTTTTCAAAGTGATTCATATTTACCCAAGATTATGTGGTATAAGACTTATGCATCTTGTAGATATGCCAAGATATTGATTTAGATCTTTAGATATGCAGCATTCTTTAAATATTTACTTACGTATGACTGATGTGTCAATACGGAATTGGGCATGGGAACCCAATTTTAAATCCCTTGGACAACACTTAATCTTATTTTAAATTTGATAATCGCATTTTTCGATTTGGGGGACCCTAGTTTGATCCCAATCAACCCCATAATATTTCCTCTCTTTTTCTCCTCTCCTTTTTTGTTTAAGTCCAAGAGGTTCTGGGTCCATTCCTCCAAATGCTCATTATTTTTCTTTTAATTTATCTCTTAAATTTCTCACCTATCCAAGAGGTTGTGGGTTCAATCCCCACTCTCCACATTTATTTTCTCCTTTATTTTTCTCCTAACTCTCTCATCCATTAAAGAGGTTGTGGGTTCGATCCCCACTCACCACATTTATTTTTCCTTGAATTTTTCTCGCGAAATTTTTATGAAATTTTCATTTAGTGATTTCATGGGTTCAATCCCCAATGACCTCACATTAAAAAAAAATTTAAACGAAGCTCATTTTTTTAAAAGTTGGCCGAGACTACAATTTCCAGCAGGCTGGAAATTTAGTGTCTTCCAATCCATTTTTGTCTTAATCTTTTGGTGATTTTTTTTTGTAGATTTCATGTAATGATGTCTTGAGTTCAATCCTTAGTGATCTCACTTATTTTACATTCATTTTTCATTGCATTTTGTACCATTTTGTTTTGACGAACCCAACCTACCAAATGCTGGAAATTTGTTCAATATTTTCATCTTCTTTTTATCATCATTCATACGTTAATTCTTAAGGCATTTCGTGGATCATTTGGTGAATCTTTAAGTGTAATCTTTTTATGATTATATTTAGCCAAGAATTACCATTTCATCCAGCAATATTACACCACTTTTACACCTCATGATTTACACAAACATCCGCACATAAAATTCAACCATAAAAACGTATCATTTTTCACATACTTTCGATTAATATAAATTAACATGCTTACAATTCCAAACACATAATCAAGAACACATTATAAAGAAAAATAAAATTTCATACTTAAAATACCAGCAAACATACCAACAACATGATCTCTAACGTATTTCACATTGAGATCAAAGGGTTACTAGGGACAAGGAGTTCGACAAGAACGGGAACAACCCTAGTTTTCGAGTAGATTCATCTGAGCCTTAAGGGTCTTTTGGGAAAGGGACCAAGAGTAAGAAAACCCATACCTTTTATGAAGTTCAAACCTCGACTTGCTGCCCAAAATCTTCTCAAAAACTTAACGTCCAAATCCCCTCAAAGTCAACACCAACTCGACGAACAAACTTCTCTTTGCCTACGTGATTGATTTCGTTTGTTTTCATATATTTTCATTGTGAGTTATTCAAGTGTGAAGAACTTTGGTTTACCTACTGTTTTTGAAGTTATTTGGCAGAGAGAATCATGAGTGAGAGTTATAGAGACGTGAGAGATATGAGCGTGGGAGAGAAGAGTTATCTTAGGATTAGGAGTCCAGTTTAGGATTTACTCAAATAAGGTTTTTATTTAATTATTAAAAATAAGATTTGCTTTTATTTAAAATAAGCTAATAAATAATAAATATAAATTAATTACATAAATTTACCAACATAAATTAAAAACAATTTAATTCATTGCTTCCACCTTTGTTCTAACCATGGTGGAGCAAGACTTCATTTCAAGAGCCCAATTTCGGTCCTCTCTCCCAAAAATGCCCCTCAACCTTATTAATTAATTAATTATATTTTTATGGTAATTACGATACTACCCTTATCCTGAAAAAGACCATTTTACCCCTAGACCCTCCAAACCTAAGATTTTCCCTTTTTAAGTCCGGTAAAAACTTCTTCAAGTAAATCTTCGTATTCGAGAGCCCTACATGGTTGGACCCAAACCTTTCCTAGATCAACTAACTCCCCAAGTTAGTTGGATTTGATGTAGATTGGGTTCCGAGGTCTGGTTCTATGCGCATCAATCCGTGTGAACTCGATCTAATTGTTGACATTCTAGACAAATTAAGCATTACTTAGCATATCCATTTTTAGGGTTGTTAAATTATCCTCCCTTAGGAACATTCATCCCTGAATGACACTACTCTTTACTAGCAATAAGTAAGTCATCTATAGAATGTACGCATGCATAGGTAATCCAATACTCCCCGTTGGTGAATATCTGATTCACATATTAACATGATGGTGCACATCGTTGAAACCTACTAGTAGTTTCACATTAATATACTAAGGAACTCTATCCTAAACTAGTCTCATCAAAGCGTACAACATAAGTAAACATATAAATCATACAAATCAGCAACCAACATGATGCCTAAAACATACTAACCTCATACTAGTGCATACACACCATACACAGTAAAATACTTGAAGGACTAATAAAGGCTACTCACCCGAGACTTCACCAGAGGTGCCTTCCCTTGCACCACCAGACTTGAGTGCGACGAATCGTTGCCTCCTTGGAGCCTCTTCACTTGGACCATTAGACTGAACTCTCTCCTTCCCTTGTTCTTGAATTCTCCTAATCGGACAATCCTTCACCATGTGACCCGGTTTGCCACAATTGTAACAAGCGTTAGTTCCCATGATACACTCTCCTCCATGTAGTTTGCGACACTTCCTGCAAGGTGTTGTCTCCTGATTTGTGAAGTTTTACGAACTTCAGGGAGTAATCCCTGACTGACATCGAGCCCTGCTTAAGGCTGATGAATTTCTCAACCTTAGCCTCCTTCATCTATCTAGGAAATAACCGCTATAGAAAAGCCATCTTTAAAAGATCCCAAGTAATAGGACCTCTTTCTATGGCCCTGCTATCCTGCCATACTTTATACCAGGATTGAGCTACATCCCTTAGCTGGTAGGATGCAAACTCAGAGTTCTCCTTATCAATCAAACCCAATAACCTGAGCTTGTAAAGTACTAGCTTGGGCCATCTGTACAAAAGTTATCCTTACTTCTCCATCCGTCAACCCAGCTGGGTTAACAAGAATCTCTATTCCAGCAGCTGGAGCCTGGGAAGGAACCTAAATTACTCGAGCAGCTAATCCTCCAATCTCTCCTCCTTTTTTTCTCATTGTACTCATCTTTTGGAAACTTCAAGAGTTGATGTTAGATACGCTCTTAACACCAAGAAATCCTACATTAGAGAAGGCACGATAAGATTAGAAGAAGGGAAATTTTCCTACGCATCATGCAGTCTCTAATCCAGGATAGTGGTGCACTTCACTACCATGAGTTAGAAACTACTCAATGTGGTTGATGTGAACTTATTATCCTCGGAATTTAACCTAATGCTCTGATACCAACTTTGTCACGACCGGAGTCTAGACCCTAGACGAGACCGGCGTCATTGACTTCTTAAAAGTCGCAGACAAGCCTACTTACGTCATTCTTACTTCGTCTAGGTTAATTTTAGCAGAAAATTTGCAACTTTTTGTTTCTTAACATACATACTAATCATTCTATTAGATTCATAATTTTTCATTATCAAACATATAACATTAAGATTATCAAATAAAAGAAATAGTTTAATATAGAATTAAATGTATACTGCCAAAATGCCACCAATACAATGTCTGAAAAAAAGCGGAAAGAAACGCTAGCAAAACATACTCCACTAGCTTAATCCTATAACTAATCTAGAATATAATGGGCAAGCATCCTCAAAAGCATGATGTCCTACCAAGTCCGGGTGAATGCTCCACGTCTAGATAGTTTCAACGTCAACCTGTAGCTCTAGTGTCCACCTGTGCCTGCACCAAAAATTGTAGAGTTGTATGGGATTAGTACACACTTGTACTAAGTATGGGTATATGCAAGCACACACCAACGACATGCATGATTAAAAATATCTCTTTCCTAAAAATATGATTATGGAAAGTCAAGTTAGTGGGCTTGCCAAATTGGGATTAGGAAAGTTAGTGAGCTTTTCAAATTTGGATTAGGAAAGTGAGTGAACTTTCGTAATTTGTATTAGAAAAGTCATGCCATGAGAGTAACATGCATCATCATACTTATCATATTGCACACAACACATAACATCTTGCACATAGCATATAACATATTGCATATAACACATAACATTTTTCATATCATTCGTTCATATGCCATGAGACCTTGGAATCATGGACTTGACATTAAGACTTCCCAAAAATGAGGTCTCAACATATGGGACCGCAACTAGGGAGTCTGCTTTAGCAAACACAGAGTCTTCATCGTTTGTTCATACGTACTTTATTTCATTTCATTCATGGGCTAGTGTAAACACCAGCTATACCTAGGATGTAGTTTATTATTTTCATAAGGTTCGCTGTGCAATGATCAAGAATGACCTAGTGTCAAACTTAAGTCTAGCTCACCCCTTGATTATCCTATCCTAAGACCTTTGGTATCATTTATTTCATTATGTGCATCATTTGAGGCTGGCCTCATTCATTCATGGGGAACTTTAACTTTAACGGACATAGATCATGTGAGCATCATGAAATCCAGTGTCATGAAACCCCACACCAAAAAGAGGTGGAATCACTGGCCAAAGTGACACAAAACATGCTAGCGTACATGGGAATTGAACCCCGCCAGATCCCTATATTGACAGTATAGGTTTGAAGACTAGGAGATATAAGGAGACCCATACCTCGTATGCCGGACAGTCTCATCTCATGAGAGTTACGTGAACCTCCGCTCTTCCCGAAAGAAGGCATCACCGCTCATAGCTAGTCTATCGGCGATGTATAAAGCTCCATTACATTCAACTCATACGTCATGGAAGCTGGCTTCTAGTATGAGGACATTATATATCAGTAGATGATTTCTCTTCTCATCATTAGTATTAAGTGTGTTAATCTCAATACTTTCATTAGAGTGTTCATAGAGACTGGTCTCTTTATTAACTTTATACTCTCATAGGTGAGTACGTTTTTGTAACATTTACTTAGGCTCATTTGAGATTGCTCTCATCTTTTACATTAGCTTCATATCACGTTGTCACCACATTCTTTAACATTAGAACATTTTATATTCATAATTACTCATCCCATTTTACGTGAATGTTCATTTAATCATATACCAATGCACTTGGCCATTTAGTGTGTTTCACACTTTTACTTAACCCTTCTAGGGTTTCATCATTTCATTGTTTGTTTCATCATTTCTTTGTTCATTTCATCATTTCATTGTTCATTTCATCATACGTCAATGTATTTGGCCATTTAGTGTGTTTCACACTCTAACTTAACCCTTTTAGGGTTACATCATTTCATCATATACATCTTAGGCTCACTTACTTTTAAACGTATGATAGACTTATGAGTCTATATATACAAGCCATGGGCCTTCATTCATAGTTTGTCTAAGTGATTCATAATTACCCAAGATTATGTGGTACAAGACTTACGCATCTTGTAGATATGCCAAGATATTGATTTTGATCTTTAGATGCAGCATTCATTAAATATTTACTTACATATGACTTATGTGTCAATATGGAATTGGGCAAGGGAACCCGATTTTGAATCCCTTGGACAACACTTAATCTTATTTTAAACTTTGATAATCACATTTTTTTTATTTTGGGGACCCTAGTTGGATCCCCATCAACCCCATAATATTTCCTTTCTTTTGTCCTCTCCTTTTTCGTTTAAGTGAAGGAGGTTGTGGGTTAAATCCCCCACAAGCTCATTATTTTTCTTTTAACTTATCTATTAAATTTCTCACCTATACAAGAGGTTGTGAGTTCAATCTCCACTCTCCACATTTATTTTCTTCTTTATTTTTCTCCTAACTCTCATCAATTCAAGAGGTTGTGGGTTCAATCCCCACTCACAACATCTATTTTTCTTTGCATTTTTCTCACGAAATTTTTATGAAATTTTCATTAAGTGATGTCACGGGTTCAATCCCAAATGACCTCACATTTAAAAAAAATTTAAACGAAGCTCATTTTTTAAAAAGTTGGCCGAGACTACAAATTCCAGCAGGCTGGAAATTTAGTCTCTTCCAATCCATTTTTGTCTTAATCTTTTGTTGATTTTTTTTGTAGATTTCATGTAATGATGTCTTGGGTTCAATCCTTAGTGATCTCACTTATTTTACATTCATTTTTCATTGAATTGTTTACAATTTTGTTTGGCTGAACCCGACCTTCCAAATGCTGGAAATTTGTTCACTATTTTCAGCTTCTTTTTATAATCATTCATACGTTAATTCTTAAGGCATTTCGTGGATCATTTGGTGCATATTTAAGTGTAATCTTTTTATGATTATATTCATCCAAGAATTACCATTTAATCCAGCAAAATTTACACCACTTTTACACCTCATTCGCACATAAAGTTCAACCATAAAAACATATCATTTTTCACATACTTTTGGTTGACATAACTTATCATGTTTACAATTCCAAACACATAATCAAGAACACATTATCAAGAAAAATAAAATTTCATACTTAAACTACCAGCAAACATACCAACAACATGATCTCTAAACTATTTCACATTGATACCAAAGGGATACTAGGGACAAGGAGTTCGACAAGAACGGGAACAACCCTAGTTTTCGAGTAGATACATCTGAGACTTAAGGGTCTTTGGGAAAGGGACCAAGAGTAAGAAAACCCATACCTTTTATGACGTTCAAACATCTACTTGCTGCCCAAAATCTTCTCCAAAAGATCACGTCAAAATCCCCTCAAAGTCAACACCAACTCGACGAACAAACTTCTCTTGCCTACGCGATTGATTTCGTTTATTTTCTTATATTTTCGTTGTGAGTTCTTCAAATTTGAAAAATTTGGTTTACCTAATGTTTTTTGAAGTTATTTGGAAGAGAGAATCGTGAGTGAGAGTGATAGAGACGTGAGATAGAGATGAGCGTGGGAGATAAGAGTTTTCTTAGGATTAGGAGTCTAGTTTAGGATTTAGTCAAATAAGATTTTTATTTAATTATTAAAAATATGATTTACTTTTATTTAAATAAGATAATAAATAAAAAATATAAATTAATTACATCAACATACCAACTTAAATTAAAAACAATTTAATTCATTGCTTCCACCTAGGTTCGAACCCGGGTGGAGCAAGATTTCACTTCAAGATCCCAATTTCGGCCCTCACTCCCAGAAATTCCCCTCCACCTTATTAATTAAATAATTAATTATATATTTAGGATAATTACGCTACTACCCTTATCCTGAAAAAGACCATTTTACCCCTAGACCCTCCAAGCCTACGATTTTCCCTTTTAAAGTCCGGTAAAGATTCCTTCAAGTAAATCTTCGTATTTGAGAGCCCTACATGGTTTGACCCAACCTTTCCTAGCTCAACTAACTCCCCAAGTTAGTTGGCTTGGATATAGCAAGGGTTCGAGGTCTAATTCTACGCGCTTCAATCCATGTGAACCTGGTCTAATCGTTGGCATTCTAGTCACATTAAGCATTACATAGCATATCAATTTTTAGGGTTGTTACACCATCACTGATAATAGCCCTTGGGGTGCCAAATCTAGAAAATATGTTCATATTCAAGAACGCGTGACACTCTTCCCTTCATTATTTTCAAGTGCGGTTGCTTCTACCCATTTTGACACATAATCGACTGCCACAAGAATGTACTTCATCCCATGAGAACTCACTAAGGGGCCCATAAAGTCAATGCCCTGCACATCAAACAATTCAATCACAAGAATTGGATTTAAAGGGAGCTCTTGCTTTATCGAAATAGCACCATCTCTTTGGCATCTATCACATGCCTTGGCGAACTCATGAGAATCTTGGTGGATGGTTGGCCAATAGTAGCCACATTGCAAAATCTTGTGAGCATTCCGGATACCACAATGATGCCCACCTACAGGCGAAGAATGTCATGCCTCAAAAACACTCAACATCTGAACTTCCGACACACAACGCCGACTAAGCCCATCAGCACAACTCCTATATAAGTATGTATCATCTTAAAAGAACTTTTTCACATTATGCATGAACTTTTTACTTTGATGAAATGACAAGTCCAGTGGGACGATATCACTAGCCAAATAATTTGCAAAATCTGCGAACCATGGAATCAAGTCTTGGGAGGCAACCAGTACATGCCCATCACAGAAAGTATCATCAATTTCAGCCTTTTAACCTAACTCTCTCATTGCTTCATATTCTAATCGGGACAAGTGATCAGCAACTTGATTTTCAGTCCCTTTTCTATCTTTCACGTCAAAGTCAAATTCTTGCAATAGTAATACCCAACGAACCAGACTCAGTTTCGCATCCTTCTTTTCCATCAAATATCTTAAACCAGAATGATCAGTATGCACTATAACCCTCGTGCCAAGCAAATAGGAGCGAAATTGCTCGAAAGCAAAGACTACAGCAAGGAACTCTTGTTCAGTCACGGTGTAGTTCTTTTGGGCTTCATTAAGGTCTTTACTAGGATAGTAAATGGGATGAAGGACTTTTTCCCTTCTTTGTCCCAATACCACACCAAGAGCAACCCCACTCGCATCACACATCACCTGAAAAGTCTTGCTCCAATTCGTAGAAATGATGATAGGTGCATACGCCAACTTTTCCTTCAACTCACCAAATAACTTAAGAAAAGATTCATCAAAATGAAACTTACGCTCTTTCTCAAGAAACTTGCACAAAGGATGTGCAATATTTGAAAAATCCTTGATGAACCTCCGGTAAAAGCCTACATGCCCAAGAAAACTTCTCACACCTTTTACAAAGATAGGTGGAGGAAGTCGCTCTATCACCTCAACTTTGGCTTGATCAAACTCTATACCCTTATCTGAAATGAGATGACCCAATACAATACCTTATTTCACCATGAAGTGACATTTTTCCCAATTTAGCATAAGGTTGCAATCTTCACACCTCTTAAAAACCTCGGACAAATGACTCAAACACCGCTAAAAGAAGTCACCAACCACTGAAAAATCATACATAAACACCTTAATAGTGTCCTCCACCATATCGTAGAAAATTGACATCATACATCTCTGAAATGTGGTTGGTACATTACATAACCCAAAAGATATTATCTTGAATGTGAAGGTCCCATAAGGACAAGTAAAAGTTGTTTTATCTTGATCTTTCGGTGCAATAAAAATCTGATTATAACCGGAATAGCCATCAAGAAAACAGTACCACCCCTTTCCTGCAAGTCCATCCAACATTTGATCCATGAAGGGCATAGGAAAATGGTCCATCTCGGTCGATGGATTTAATTTCTGATAATCCATACATACCCTCCATCCAGTCACCGGCCTCATCGGAACAAGCTCATTTTTCTCATTGGGGGACCTCATTCATTCCCACTTTCTTAGGTACAAACTGAACAGGGCATACCCAACTACTATCGGCGATTGGATATATCACTCCAGCAACTAAACACTTAATGGTTTACTTTTTTACCACCTCTTTCATAAACGTCTCTGGTGCTCAATACTTGGCTTATGATCGGGCATGAGTTGGATTTTATGTGAACAAATCCCGGGAGGGATCCCAATAATGTCCGCAATAGTCCACCCAATAGCTCTTTTGAACCTTTTTAACACATCCACCAAAATCTCAACTTGATGCACATTCAAATCCTATGCAATAATTACCGTCAAAGTGTCACTTTTTCCCAAGAATACATACCTCAGATGAGATGGTAGAGCCTTAGGTTCTACTTTTGGAGGTTCGCTATTGATGGTTTCGCTGGTGGAGACTCGCGATGCTTCATATCTAACTCCAACTTCTTTGGTTTAAACCGAACATCACCTCGATCAAGTGCTGCGACCAATGACCTATACTCATCAATGCGATCACTATCAAAATTCATGATCACTGCCGCTAGTGCTTATACACCCAGACGCTCTTCTATTTGTACCTCAGATGACTATTGAACCTTGTAAGATATGGCAGATACCAATTGGATGTCACCACTCTGCCTCATGGACCTACAAATGTTGAAAGTCAATTCTTCATTGTTCAACCAAAATTTCATTTGCCCTTTCTCCATATCAACCAAGGCTCTACCCATAGAAAGTAATGGCATCCCAAGAACAATAGGAACCTAAAAATCAACCTCACAATCCAGAATCACAAAATCGGCCAGAAATACGAATGACTCCACCTTTACTAACACATCGTGGAGTATCCCAATAGGCCTCTTCACCATTCGATCGGCCATCAGTAGCCACATCGCGGTGGGCTTTGGGTCACCCAGACCCAATTTCTTGTAAATAGAGAGAGGCATGAGATTTATGCTTGCCCCAAGATCACATAATGCTTTTGCAAAGTGTAATAACCCGATTGTACATGGAATAGTGAAGTCACCCGGATCTTCTTTCTTTTGCACTAGAGACCTTCTAGCAATAACACTACAATGCTTCATTCTGTCATCCTCCTCAAAACAGACCGATCTTTTCTTAGTGACCATATATTTCATGAACTTGAAATAACCGAGAATTTGTTCAAAAGCTTCTATCAAAGGGACATTGATGGAAAGATGTTTGAGCATAGTGCTAAAACGCTGGTATTTGCCATCCTCGATCTTTTTCACTAACCTATGTGGGAATGGAGGTGGTGGTCTAGCCATGGGGGTCACATTTTAGGGTACCTCAGCTTCTTTCCCCATTTTTTCTTCTAACTCACCACTAACCTCCACTACCTCATCATCGCCTCTTATCACATTTTCTACACCAGACGGTTGCGGTGGGTCAATGGTTTGGTTACCACCTCCAGTTGTGACTGCCATACAATGTCTATCATTTTTCAGATTTTGAACAGTATTGCTAGGAAGAGTGCCCGGTTGCCATTGGTTCACTGTCGAAGACAATTGGGACATTTGCAACTCAAGATGCTTCATCGATATTTCATGTGCATCAACTTTTTTCCCAACACTCGCTAAGTCACTCCTCAACTCTTTAGTGTTCTCATCACTAGCATCAAACCTCCTCATCATTTTTTGTAACATATCCTCACAATTTTGAGGTGGAACATAGGGCCCACTCATATCATTTTTGTTACCATAGTTACCCCGGTTGAAGTTGTTGTCGCGGTTGTAATTTCCATCTCGGACATAATGATCCTCTCGATTGTAATTACCATAGTTCCGACCTTGATTTACTTGACCTTGGCGCCCATTCTCCTGATTGGAGACTTGAGCATTTGGTCGGAAACCCCCCGTCTGCTCATTTACCATATAAGAGTCCTTCTCATAGTAATACGCATCAGTCGGCGGTGGCGGTTTAGAGAAGTAGTTCATCGCATTTACCTTTTCTGCACCCCTAATGACATGTTTCAACACCAACCCAAGCTCAGTTCTCATTTCAGCCATTTCTTCACGAATCTCGTCTGTGGATGGATTGTGTGCGGATTGCACAACAAAAGTATTTCTCCCAATATCTGACTTCCTAGTGCTCCAAGCTTTATTATTGCGGGAGATTTTCTCCAACTTCTTAGCAATCTCAGCATAAGGACACTCCCCATAAGAACTACCCACTATCTTATCCAGTGCTGCTTTATTGTTATCATCTTTTCCCCGATAAAAGTACTCTTTCAGTGACTCATCGATGGGGTGATTGGGGACACTTCTCAAGAATGAAGTGATCCTATCCCAAGAACTACTGACTGATTCTCGCGGTAGTACCACAAAGTTGTTCACCCTATCTTTGTGGTTTAGCTTCTTAGACACCGGGTAGTAACGTGCTAAGAAGACATCCCTCAATTAATTCCAAGTATAGATTGAGTTATAGGGGAGTTCGGTAAACCATATAGTGACCTCTCCCGTCAGTGAGAGAGGAAACACTCTTAACCCAATTACGTCCATATTCAAATTAGGCCTCCCTACACAATTCTTACACACCTACATCACATTGGCGATGTGAGCATGTGGATCCTCACTTTTGGCGATGAGTATTTGCATCAGACTACTAGTTACCACAAGTGTATGGCCGTGTGGTAAGGGAGGCAAGACAAGTGGCCCGTAGAGTCAGTAATATCATCATATCCCCTATAATACTCTTGAGGGCGTGGAGAGGGAGGTTTCCTCCGTATTTCACCTTCCCCATGATTTTTAGGTAATAATTGATCATGAGCATCATCAACCGGTGGTGCAAGTTCCGGGTTGTGATCGTCATCGAGAATACCCAAATTTTGATTCACTCTACATAGTGTACGCTTTAGTTTGGGGTTGGGTGAGAGTATGAGATCTCCTCTACTCCTCGTACTTGGCATACACGGAAGCTAGATCTGCAAGAGAGAAAAACAAAGGGAAAAAGTAAAATTAGGAAAATGTTGACTAAACTTGGGTAATAACCTTATAGTTAATCTAAAAGACACTTTTCCTCGGCAGCAGCGCCAAAATTTGATACGCTCAAATTTACTTTTAGTAAAGAAGTATAAGCGGTCGTATCAAGTAAAGAACCCAACTATGAGTTTGCGGTTGATCGCACGAGGAAAATTATTTAGACTTAACTTTAACCTATTATTACTTATATTTAGTCAAGTCCTTTTCGAAAATAAGTAACAAACATGGGATTTTTAAGCAATAAGTGTAATTAGATATTTCTAAATAAACAAGTGAACGGTTTAAAGATTTTTCTCAAGTAATGAGAGTAACCAGGCTTAAGTGTTTCCCACAGGTTCATAACACGGTAATTCTAGTTATAACAATCCTTTCCTAGTATCTTGCATGCAAAGTGGTAAGTTATGTATCCCTAATTCCTTGGTCCGGCAACTAGGGAATTTCACTCCGCACCTTGGTCCGGCTACGTGTGTATGCTTTACTAAACCTTACCTTTACCTCATATTAAGCATCATAATCGATGTATGGCTTAGTTGTTACTTCGCACCAATCGACACTAGCCTATTAGATAGTATATACTAAATCTACGTTGATAAGTCTTTTCTTATTATCTACCTCCTTGGTCCAGAAAGTAGCAATAAGGCGAGTTCTAACATGTGCACTCGTTAAAAAGACTTTTAAATGAATGAATTATCAATACATGGAAGTAACTATTCTAGAATTGTTATTTTAGCTAGTTTTTTTACCTTGTTAATTACCCATGCTTCCCACAACCCTAGCTATGGATTTAGTTACCCATGTCAATAATCATACAATTCATATTAGTTTGATAAGAATTCATGTACTTACTTTGATGAGATTGAAGAAAACCCAAAAAATTACTTGTTTAATCAATAAGCTTGCAATAAACAATTTCCAGAAAATAGAATAATTTTCCAAAATCACAAGTTCACAACTAGAACAATAAAATTTGAAAAATACCTAAGATTCTAACCCCCAAAATGAGGTTTTTACAAGTATTTATAATTATTCTACCAAAAGAGGGAAATCTATTTAAGGAAAATCTGCCCAAAACCGCGTCTGAGTGGATGACCTAGATGACAGACCGTCGAAGCCAAGACGGTCCGTTAAAGCCATGACAAACCGTCGTGGTCCTCCATCGTTCCTCATTTAGCTTCTTTTCAAAGTGGGTACTGTGGCTACTTTCTGTTGATGATGACGGATGTGTAGGACGATCCGTTTTGGAGATGATTGTCTGTCGAGAGCCTCTGTAGCCCCACACTTAGTCAGAATTCCCCAATCTTCATTCAGCATCTTTTCCTTCATATGACGGTGGCCACCCAAGGACCGTTGAGGGGTCGACAGACCGTCGATGGCTCCGTAGGTAGTCACTTCTGCTGTTTCAGCACAATTCTTCTGCGTTTTTATATCGGAAAAATTTCCTGTAAATAATGAGAAAAATACATTAAAACTAATACAAAAAGCCTTAGATACACACTAAATTTAAGGAAAAGGCATTGAAAGTACCGTAAAACCACGGTACATCAATAGGGCAACAATCCACAATCCTCTGAATGCTCAAATTGAATCTAAAAATTAAACAAACCCTAAGTCTCTAATAAAAAAGTGTAAGAAGAATGTTTAGAATGTTGAACATCAAAAACTCAGAACTGGACATATGGGAACTCCTTTTGTTCTTTTGAAAAGTGCATTTATTCATTCCCAAAATTTCAGCATTAGTGTCATTCAGCGTAGTAAGTCGGGTTTCACCAACCTGATCAGCGATACGTCAAGTGCTCCTTTACATCATCCTCTTGGCTTGGACTATCACCATATCTTTTTTGTTACTTTAGGTTATTGAGATCTATATCGCTATTCCATTCAGTGCATTATCGAACCATTAATGTTTTGCCAGTTTGGTATTGTCCATGGGCTTTCCTATAAGAACTTTGGGTGAGCTAGAGGTTTACTCTGTGACACGCCGAGTGGCTTCGGCAACTACCAACCTTCCTTTCCTTAAACATTTTATGCTTTTTTCTCATTTTCCCGTACTATCCATGTGTTGCTATTTTGGCTTCGTTGCTTTAAACATACATTTTAACATCAATTTAAAGCATAAAGTAGGCATTGAGGGCACTAATTCTTTAAATACTAAGCCCTATCCCCAAATCATCAACACCCCCAACTTAAACATTTGCTTGTCCTCAAGTAAAACACAAGATCAATTAGGTCAACAGAGATCTCTACAAATAGTGCTACTTAAGACTCAACATAAATGAACACGAGGTTAAATCTACCCATGTAATATTTAATTTTTCACTAAATATCACGACCCAAGGGTACCCCTAGAGGTAAAATGGCACATAGAACCCAAAAGGTACCACGTAAGCCACATAGCATATCATAACGTAAGTAAAGAACAATAGAGAGTAAAAACACAATACAAGTCTTAAAATTTTTCATAAAAGAAAGTAGAAGTCTAGACTTGTCTCAATTAGCCATCTACTACAATCGAGTATAAAAATAAGCTAATATCCCTTTCAACATAATTCTGAAACGAAAGTACAAGAAAAGAAACTAGGAAATCATCATCAGTCCTTGAAGCATGATCACTCATCAATTACCACAGAGAATAGTTAGTCCACGCTTATAACAAAGAGGATATCAGCTCAGAAACCAGGATCTACACTTGTAGAAAATATAGAAGAAATATAGGTTAGCACAAAAATGCACTAAGTGTGATATCTATGAAAGAAATCGTTCAATCATGCTAAAAAGGATACTAGTTGAAATTCATGCACTATCTCATGTTTGAATTCATCATGAAAACCTTGGAAAATCATAAGTTATAATCCATGTTTTCATGCATAGATCATCATATCATAATGGAAACGTATCACAAATACCCTCAAAGTCTACTTGTGCAATGCATAATTAAGATCCCATAATCCTACCTTCACTAAGTAAAGCTTCTACACAAACTATGGTCTATAAATCATATTTTTGTCTATATTAACATAATAGGGAATAAACCTTAACCTAAATAGACCATGTAAGCTAAACATGAAATCAAGTTTCTACCTCACACCAAAAAGGGGTTGTCTTAGTTGCCTAAGGTAGACCTATACTCTTAGCTTAGGTGGATCCACTAGATAAAGACATATGTGGGCACATAATTTATGGGATTAGGATATTTCTTCTAGAGACTTGGACTCAACTAAGGTATAAGGTTTCCATCTCATATGATAACTACATTGGGAACCCAGACACTATTAGTGTACAAGGAATCCATTTAGAAAGCCAAACTTGACTAGTGTAGAAGTTTTCAAGGGAAAGCCGGCCACAACTATCGTATAAAATTCCATCTCATATTAATATCCACTCGATGCTAAGCATTTATTCCCATAAAATACATATGAAGTCTCGACTTAAGTAAATATTGTTTTAAGGGTCTCTTGACACTCCATTCACATACATCATATCGTAGCCCCTAGATTCGAAATGTGAGACTAGTCTTCCAACCTTAGAATAAATACATATGACAAACCTTTCACATCATATCATAATTAACCCAAAGTGTGTACACGATAATAATCATCCAATCAACACAACAATTAGGTCATAACCATATTCACTTTACTCTCAAGGTAATCTAAATGCATTATCATATACCTCACAATCATACATGGTTCTCATGCTTTTCCCTTCAAAGATCATAATCACATTCAATCAAAATATATAGGGTTAATACATTTGACATGAATTATATAATGATTCAATTACTATTATTACTATAAGCATCACTTCATAATACTTATTTTTCTCTAAATCACCCACACTTTTAGGTCTAAATTGGGGAAAAGGGGGGGTTTTCATGGGTTCTTGGGGAAATTTATCATAAATCAACTATAAAATCATCAATCAATCATAATCCATAATATATAAACCATTACAAACGTTTTTTTGAAAGAACCCACAATTGAAGACAAACCATAATATTAGAGAAATTACTAGATTTTATACTTAAGTTGGAGGGACTCCTTGGATGGAAGTTAACCAAGGATGAAATACTACCATACTTTAGTAATGTTTCTTCAAAGAAATTGAGTGCAATGGCCTTTATACTTCAAGCCCTAGTTCCAATGTTACTCTTTTTTTCATGAAGTTTTAGAGAGAGAGAAGTTCTTTAGGAGAAGATGAAGTTTTGGGTTTTATTTTTTATTCTAGAAAAGTGACTTAATTGGGGTAAATTTGATTATGAAAATCTAAACATTTTAGGATCAAGTTAGGAAAAAAAACCAAAGACCCCTAACTTTCTAACTTAAAACCACCTAGCTTGCAATATTTGGCTCACCAAGGGCACTAGGAGACTCGCCAAGTGGACCCTTGGTCCACCAAATTTTCAAGAATGCCTCCCCAAGGAGGTAGCCTACTAGAAGATGCACCAACCTTGTTGGCGATCCCCGACCTAGCTCCCCTAAAATTTCCAATACCTAGGTCATGGGGAAAGTCCACTAGGTGGCCCCAAGTACACTTTGGTGTCACGCCAAGTCACTTGGGCGACCATGCTGCCCCCCATGCCAAAAGGTCCTTGCCCTCTTGCTTGACTCTTAACCCTTTAATTTATTTCTATTTTAGTGTACACATTTCCGAAATGTTACACTAAAAGTTTTAAACTCTGACTAGTCAAGATCAAATAGAAGTCAAGCTCACAATGCTTGTTTCAAATACAAATTCAATATCATCAAAAGCATCCAAATGCCCTCATATTCAAGAGTGATTCCATTTCCACATAAAGCTCATCATAATTCAGAAATTTAAGGAATCAAACAAAACTCTCACACTCTTAAATATAAACAGATGCACGATTCTATCCATAGGCTTGCCCGTATTTACCAATCAACATGACACTGAACTCAATCAAGATCATGAAGGTCTTTCAAGGGTTGTACGGTGATGAGGGTAAAGGTATGATCATTTTTTATTACTGATTTCTACCTTCATGAAAAATGGCTTGAATTTCACTTTTCCTCCTTTTCTTTCACTTTTTTTCTTATCAATCTACCCTAAGTGCTTTCAAGCATAGAGTTCTTACATGACTCGTTGGACAACTCTTTTCTTTTATCCATGCATAAATTGCATTACAACATTGTTTTTTAATATTTTTCTTCGTTTGTTTTTATCTACTCCTTTTTTTTTTAATATAGAGTGGTTCCATATTTTTCAACACCATTCTTCAAGGGTGAATTTTTCACAAACTTCTTGACTTTCCTCACTTTCACCGCACCCCTAATTTAGGCTTTTGGCCAAGGTTGTCTATTCAAAAGGACCAATTCTCTATGAAAGTTTTAGGTGGGGAATAAAAAGGACAAATATGTTCATGTTTCATCTGACAAAAAGGTTAGGCTTAAATTGTGACAAGCTAGGTTCATACTCTTATAAGGTGGTCACAAAAAGGTATAATAGCAATTCGGTTCACTCTCCAAGATTTGTGCCTAAGATAATTTCTTTCATTCACCAGTGTTTTTTAATTGGACGAATAAGGCATGTTCTAGGTATTACCAAACACATATTTCAAGGAGATCTTACAACACACGACACTCAACATAATCATCAATCAAGTCTCTACGAATTGAGCTCGCATGAACAATTATCACATGACAAATTTCAACAATTTGCTAGTCACAATGAGATGCTAAGAGTTCACTCATGACTTATGCAACTCAATTTGCCTCATTGGATTTGCACAAACATATTGTTCAATTAAAAACACTACTAAAGTCATTAGTATTGATCGCAAACAGTACTCCTATATAAAAGGAAACAACCACACATTAACAAAACACAAAAATTAGGAGGAAAATCATAATTTGGATAAAAACCAACATTCACATGACAACTAAAAACAAATAATCACAATAATAAGAATCCAAAACAAGATAAACATACCCGAAAGGGATAGGTATAAAGATATGTCACCCACCAAACAAAAATAAACATTATCCTCAATGTAAAATAAAGTTATTATCTCAAAATTAAAACAAAAAGACAGTCTAGATCTCGAGTCAGGCTAAGCTTAAGATGAACATTGCATATCATGGGATCTTTGAATCTGGGCATTAGTGCCTGGATTATCTCAATCAACAACTTCTTCTCCACTAGATGCAATCATCGAGGTGCTTTGAAGAGAAGCCTCCATAGATTTTTGCACTATTTCACCCTCTAGATCCTTAATGTTATCATACACAGCCGCATCACGAGTCCCAAGCTCCCTTCATCAGTCTCAAGAGTATCCAACTCATCACCATTATTAGGTAAAACAATATATATACAGTCGCAGTAACTATAGGGATCTCAAAATTAGCTAGCATCTCTGTACTCAAAACCTCAAAAGGTCCACATTTCAAAAAAACATAGAAAAATCAATGTATTTGAGCTCATCCTTGTCAAGCCTCAATCCAGCAACCTCGACTATCAAAGACATATGATCCTCGGGTTGGTGATCTCCATTAGTACATGTCTTAACTCGCACAGTGATGGAGTCCAAGGCTAATTCATGTACGGTAATCAACTCTCTATGCTCTCACAACTTCGCTCAGATATGGTTTAAGGAAGCAACAATAATTGCCTCAACCTTGGAAGCACGAACATCTACGAATTGGGCTAGATAGTACATCTTGTAGAGAATTTCCTGTGAGAATGGAGGCGAGAAACAACAACAATTGTACTAGCAAACGTAAAAGGAGCAGTAGTAGTACTAGGAGTACCTAATGTCTCACTGGCATGAGTGGGAGGTGTTGTATCTGCATCCACCATATTTACATTAACAACTTGGGATGTTTACACCGACGCTACTTTTCTCTACTCTGCCTCATCTCTGGTGTACTCGACCTAAATCTTACGAATATAAGTATAATAAATGAGAGTCACCTCCACACTATCCTTTGCCACAAAGGTTTTATGGCTCACTGACACAATTCTTTTATCAACACCAGGAATGGTAGCGATGTTTGGATCTAGTTGGCCCTTATGGTAATGTCCTTCTCAATGATCATCTTGATATTTAGTATATCACAGTCAATAATGGAACCCAACAAAGATTCTTTCTGATGCCGTAGTATGGACTTATTCTGGGATAGCATCAATGTGGTGCTAATGAAGACAAATTAGTACCACACAACTATATTTAGAACCTTCTCAATCTAGACCCCTGGCTCGATCTATGGCAGTGTAATGTTAGAAATCAAAGGGGCTAACCACCCCTCAAGGTCTTCCAAGATCTTCTTCCATATTGTATATGCCAAGAAATGTATTACATCTACGGTGCACCCTAACACCTCAATTATGCCCGAACAGCTAGTTGCTTGGACCACTACATGGTCAATAAATGTAAACGAGTTGGCTTTTTTCTATTCTACAAGACTATATTCCAATATTCCGTGTAGAATTCCAAGACCCATGAACGTATATATGAGCCTCGACGCTGTTTAAATTTCTCAAATTTATGGAACCGAATAGTGTCCCACACAACTCAATACCAATCCACCACTCCATGAGTGGATAAACTCTTCTATTTCATAATTACATGCAACACGACAATGTTCAATATATTCATCAAATGAGGTGAAGGTGCTTGTACCAGGGGCACTGGTGGTGCCAGCTTAACTGTCTGTGCTGAAGGTGGAGGCGGTGTTGGAGTGAGAGAGAGTCTTGCCAAATTATGTAGCGCTTTGGAGCGCAACGAAGCTTTTCTCCACTAAAGGGTATGGTCATCCTTTGGCTCTGCAGAAGTTGATAATCTAAAACCCGAATAATCCATAAGATTAGATTCCAAAGTGGTGAGGTTGGTGTCATAGATGTCTTTGTTTTCAGAGCTAGAAACAACTAGATTTGGCTCCGTAGGTCCCTTGCCTTTATTTGTACCTTTTCACCTTGTCAGAGGGAGTGTTGGTTGTGTTGATCGTTGAGGGGAAGCTTTTTTAAAATAACCACTCTTTATGCTCCGTTTCATGGTTGTTAGTTCTTTTTCGGGTACTTTAGGTGTAGCCATATATCCAACACAACACACGTCAAAAATATGTATCAGAAACAGTTCGATAAAGCATCAAATTTAAATAAAAGTTGCTGAAACACTCGCCGACCAGCTTGGTGAGTCGCTGAACTCATTTGGCGAGCCTTAGATAGCTTGCCTAAAGTAACAAAAAAACAATGCACAAAATTCAGCACAATTTGTCAAGGCAAATGGCAATTTGGAGATTTGCCAAACTTACTCAGTAAGCCAAGGGTAGCTCGCCGAATATCATAGAATGTTTTACAAAAATTTAGTCTGACAAAGAGTGATCACAAAGGCATTCAGTGAGTCACCGAGTAAACTCAACGATCACAAGCATATCACTGAATGTTATAGAGGTTAACAACTAACTTTCAACGTAAAAAGTGATATACTCAAATTACACCTCCTCAAAGAAGTAAAAGAAGTCGTTGTCAAATAAACTACCCATTTTGTAGGTTTGGGTCGACTCCATGAGGAATATGCTTGTAAGACCCTAAAAATTAGTTAGGTGAACTAGAGCCTAACATGTTTGTATTGATATTATAAGGTCCTAAATAGGTCTTGGTGTGGAGGTAGTGTCTAAGAGTTTAGGTGCATTAGAAGTAAAAGGTAAAGGGACGACTAAGACGACCGATGACTAAGTCACCTATGTGCCTCATATGTGGTGCTATGCGTCCATGTCTTATTAATGAGGTTCTAATGTCCTTAAATGAGTTATTATGTCATATATAGGCAGTGTGTCGAGTTTCGTGGATTTTGGAGGTCAAACGTCCATTACGTTCGAAATATATGCTTTAAAATGACCTTGTATGTCTAGGCATATTTCGTTGAGTTTTACGTGTTCATTATTGATGAAATTCAAGTGAGAGGTGATAAACTAGTATACAATCATGTTTGGGTTGGAAACGTCCGGCCAAACATTCCCAAGGACCAACCAAGGGTCCTTGAGGAAGGACCCATGTTTGTGGTCAAAACTGCCCAAGGCATTCCACCTACCGATGGCAATCGACGGCAGTGGCCTTGTCGACGCCCCGTAGGTGGTGGGCGTCGATTGGCACTTATCCTGGGGAGCTAAGCTACAAGTTCCAGGTCTCTGAACCCATCGACGAAGGCTAGGGCCGTCGATGGTGGTCTGTGTTATGCGCAGTTCACTGCCAAGTTGAGGGGTGAACTTGTAATTTCACTCTACTTCCAAATAATAGTATTGGCGGTTTATTAGGGGTCTTTTGGGTATTCTTAATTTGTTTATAAGCTTAAAACACATTGAAGACTTCATTCTTTTAAATTAAAATACCAAATCCCTTAGAATTCTCTCTAGGACGCCATTAAAGTCCAAACTCAAGGAAGGGCATAAGGTGACGAATTGAGTGGAGCTTCATCAAGGTATGGATATTGATTCTTGAAACACTCTTCATCAAGTATCACCAATTCTCAATATGTTTTCTAAACTTTTCAAGTTGAATTGTCCAATTTCATGATTCTACCATGGGTTTTTGCATTAATGATTTCTAAGCATTGAATAATGCTTTAATTGCTATTTTATTGATGATTTTAACCTAAATTACCTATGAACCCATGAATTGGATGAACCCTAGATTTGACTATGTTATGGGTTACTTGATATTAACCTAATGTTGTTGAATTCTAGTGTAGATTTCTATGGGCTTTCTAATGATGTAAGAATTATGTTCAATTGATATGTAGGTTATCTTAGCTTGATGAATATCTAATGAATTGACCTAGTTTCAATGATTATCATAGTTTCTACATTAGATTATTGTTCACGGCCATTGGTAAGGGACTTATGGTATTGAATTGGATGATTTAGCATCGAATTGAGGTGATGAGGATGTTGTGGTGGTAAGCTGTCCTATCTCTCTTATCTTGATGTTATTTACCCTCGATTATATTGTGATTGGTATGGTCCACTTATGGTGGGGTTTTATGTGATTTACTTGCAATTGACGTGGCCTTGTCGGCGTTAGTTTATGCAATATGATGATCGTAACCTTGTCAGCATTACTTGAAGTAATGTGGATATTTGTGGAGTTAATTATGTGAAATATGATCATATCTACCTACATACAAGTAATGACAAAGTTTGATGTATATTAGGAGATCATTTTAGACTATGACTATGTGCTTATATGTGTAGTCTTAGAGTTGATGCATGATTGTTCCTACTTGACTATATGAGTCTATGATGGTTATATTGATGATGTTGTCGTAATGTATAGGGTGACATAAAGATGATAAGGGTCATCCTAAGTGTTTCACGAATGATTTGCTATATGTGATAAGGTGAAAGAATGTGGTGTCTTGTTTGGTTGACCTCTGTCCTTTACTTGATATATGAATGAATGATATGAGATTATGATATGTGTTGACTAGGTAGGCTGAATACACCCTTGTCATGTATAAATGAAAGATATGTAAGACCTTAGAGGATGTTAAGAAGGTCATGTACGTGGTAAAGTTTATGTTATAAATGTTGAAGTTGAAAGCCGTAATGGTATCCTTAATTTAAAGAAATGGTGGAATTAAGGTTAATTGGCTGGAACAACATCATATTAATCCTTAGGAAAATCATAATGAGCTATCTTAGTCGTCATTGGAAGGCAGTCCTAGTGGAACTCTTTGGTACGGTGAATGAATGTGATTGGGTTATGAGCAAGATAAGGAACCCTCTTCATGTGATCCTTTAATGTCAATTACTCTATGAGAACCAAGGTTAGCACCGAGTGATTATGTTATGGGAAGTAACTCTACTTGAGAACGAGACTAGAGTGCATAAAATCCCTTCATATTCCTTAACCATGTGCCTAGATGGGATGTGCCCTAATTTTACCCTTGGCAAGTAGAACACCCTCATCAGAGTAGGTTAGAACCCCGGATTCCATGTCTAGCTATCATGGTCTATGTCGGTTATTGCCGATTCTTATCATGTGGGATACTTACTAGCATTATAGAAATTCTATGAAGTTTAGGTAGTGGTATGAGATTCAATCTTGACAATGCACAATAGTCTTTGAAGGTGTTAGTTAGAGTCCCTAGGTCATGTCTAAGACCATTACTTCAATGTCCTTTATATGATGTATGAGTCTTAATGAAGTAATGAACTAATGACTTATGTTATGAAGTATGTATGAAATAAGTAATTAACTAGAGTAGTTAAGCGTTGTCTAGTTAAGGTGTGAAGGGGGCATAGGAATGGTCACTTCGTATCTTACCTAGATGAGTCTTTAGAAAGACTCTAGTTAGGGAAGATGTTGATTAGGTGGACATGATCTGAACTTAGGAAGTCTTAAGGATTATTTAGTTAGTCTTGAAGAGGTCAATCATCGACGTTATCTTCTTGATATGCTTAGGTAGGTCTTTTGATAGCCTTTGATGAGGAAATATCATATCATACATGTGTTGATACTTTGATGTGTTGAAGTGTGTATGTGACTCATTATAAGTAATCTTAAGGGTCGTTTAAGCACATTTAGAGAGGGTGTATGAGCGTTCTATCTTTGTGTGACTTAAGTGAATCTTAGGATAGCTTTGAGGGGGATAATTACATGCTATAAGGTGTCTTAATTGAAGGAAGGCAATTTCACTGTAAGGTGAAGTCTCTTCACTGTAACAGTGAATCTTCTCACTGTAAAGTGACTCTTAAAAATGTGATGTTTAGTTTAAATTTTTCCTTATATGTTTCTAAGTTGATAAATGTTGTTCTTAGATTATATTATAATATTTGAAAGAAAATGCATATTTCCAATAAATGTCCGTTTTCATGATTTTTATGCATAATGTCATACATAGTACATGTGGTTGTACTAACTCCATGCTTTTATCTATCTCTGTAGTTGTTGGTAGGTGAGAATCTTTGGGAAGTGAAGACTTGGATCATAGCATCGTTCAAGAGAACTTGAAGTATGCCCTCATTTGACTAGAGGGCATATATGTCTTTTATGTTTTCATTTGAAGTATTGTTATAGACTAAGTATTTCTATATTAGTATTGAATTGTGGGTCATGTCCCAAGTGTTTTTGTGTCTTAAGATGATGAGATTGAGACTTAGTATTTCCTATTTATTTATATGAAAGAGTTTTGAAAGACTATGATATGTTTTGTAAAAAATTTTAATTTCGAACTACTTTTCACAATGTTTATGCATTGAATGATATCTAAGGGCTTGTACAAGGCCTGTGAGAGGTCAAGTACGCCGGCTGCAAATCCGAGATTTACCCTAACTTCTAGGGTGTGGTTTTAGGATGTGACAAGCTTGGTATCATAGCATAGGTTGTGAAAGTAGTATTCGGAATCGAAAAGTCTCATCAAGTCCGTCTAGAGAGTCTTGACCCTCAGTGTGAGTCGTGACCCATCTATGGGAGAGAGGTTATAGGACGATAGATTTTCCCTTCTTTTCTACTCCTTTGTCGTGCCGTAGAGTAAAAGTTACTCTTTCTTATGGTTTTCCTTCTGTTTCTAGGAAGATGAATACGAGGAGGACACGAGCTAGGAGAATTGAGGAGAATGAGGTGCAAGAGGATATTCCGCCTCAAGTTGTGGAAGTTGAGCAAGTTCCTCAAGGTGCTCAAGGTCCTCAAGGTGATAAAGTCCCTAATATGGGAGGAGGTGATGATCCCCCGGAATTGAGTAATAGGGATATTAAGGAAGCTTTGCTTGCTTTAGACCGAGCCGTGACTACTCAAGTGTATTTGAATATGGTGCCTAGGGAGAATGTTATGGAGAGCAATATAACTTCTAGATTGAGATATTTTGTGAGGATGAATCCTCCTACCTTTCTTGCCTCTAAGGTGGGAGAGGATCTCCAAGAGTTTACAGATGAGGTGTACAAGATGGTGCATGCTATGGGAGTGACATCTAGGGAGAAAGCGGAGTTGGCTTTTAATCAATTGAAGGATGTGGCTCAAGTGTGGTACACACAATGGAAACGTAATAGACCGGAGGAGTCGGGTCCTATTGAGTAGGAAGAATTTTAAAAAGTTTTTCTTTGTAAGTACTTTCCCCGTGAGATGAGAAAAGTTAAGGTAGAGGAGTTTATCAATCTCAAGCATGGAAAATGAGTGTTGAGGAATAATCTTTAAAGTTCTCTAAACTGTCCAAATATGCTCCCTCTCTTGTGTCAAATCGAAGGGATGAAATGAGTCGTTTTGTGACGGGAGTAACCGACTTAGTAACGGAAGAATGTCGTACGGCAATGTTACATGATGATATGACTGTAGCTAGACTCATGGTGTATGCAAAATCAATTGAAGAGTCTAAACTTAAGAGGATGGCTAGAAACTTGAAAAAGGTTGGTTCTAGTGATCATGAGCAAACTAGGGTTAAGAACATGGCGCAAACACAAGAAGAACCTGGGAGTGCTAATGTGAAATTTTATAAAGAAGGTGAATCTCAAAATGAAAAACCTACATGTGCCAATTGTGGAAAGAGGCACTTTGGGAAGTGTCTAGCTGGTACTAGTGGTTGCTATGGTTGTGGTAAGGATGATCATAAGGTGAGATATTAACCTATCATTGCATCTAGAGGAAGAGAGAGTAAGCAAGTTGCTCCTAGTGCTCCAAAGGATGATTCTCAAATAAGTAGGCGTTTCTGTGCACTCCGAGCAAGAGGATCAAAGCCGGATGAGAATGATGATGATGATGACGGTAAATCCTTGTATCCTTTTTGTATATGATTTCTTTCTAACTGGGGGAGTATTGTTAGAAGATAGAATAGAATGATATAGAAGTAGGTTGTATGTGCATGGTGTTTAGGAGTTTTGTTGAAATTGAATTTCATTGACTTCTTGCATTGTGTATTTTATGAAGCCATGATTGTGTTGTAAGATGTGTTTATATGGTGTTACCTTGCATAATAGCATGTTTATATCGTGAATTGCCTAAAAGTTGCATTTTTAAAATTGTTGTTAAATTCACTGCTAAGGGTGCTAGTAGTTCACTTGTCAGAATTTTGGAAATTTGACTAATTGATTCTTTGGTTTAAAATTTTTGTAATGTGGTTAGAACTGATTTATATTAGTATGATATTGAATTTAAACTGAGTTTTCGTTAATTGGAATGAAACATATGAGTTTTCTAGCATGATGAGTTATAGAATTGTTTTCTATTTCTTGTTATGTTGTGAATCTCTTGACTATGTGAAATTGATGTTTTCTTATTGATATGTGTTATATGGTATGTTCATGAGCTTCTAGTTAAATCTCTATTCTAGGAATTGAATGGAGAGTGGCAAGTGTCATTTGAGGAGGAAAGTTGTCCATGTGGGGGAGAATGTAAGACCTCGAATATGAATTAGGTAAACTAGAGACTAACATGTTTTATTGAAATTCTAAGGTCCTAAATAGGTCTATTATATGGTTTTGAGGCAGTGTCTAAGAGTTTAGGTGCATTGGAAGTCAAACATCAAGGGACGACTAAGATATTTGATGACTAAGTCACCTATGTTCCTCATATTTAGTTCTATGTGTCCATGTGTGATTCATAAGGTATTAAGGTCCTTAAATTAGTTATTATGGCATATATAGGTAGTTTGTTGAGTTATTTGGAGTTTAGAGGTCAAATGTCCAAGAACGTCGATGACGTTCGAAAGATGTGCTTTGAAATGACCTTGTATGTCTAGGCATGTTTCGTCGAGTTTTACATGTTCGTTTTGGATTAAATTCGTGTGAGAGGTGATAAATTCGTATACAATCATGTTTGGGTTGGAAACGTCCGGGAAAACATCCCCAAGGACCAACAAAGGGTCCTTGATGAAGGACCCATATTAGTGGTCAAAACTGCCCAAGGTTGTCCACCTACGGATGGCAATCGACGGCCGGTGGCCTGGTGGATGCCCCGTAGGTGGTGGGATTTGTTTAATACTTATCTTAGGGAGATAATCTACAAGTTCCAGGTCTTTGAACCCATCGACGAAGTCCAGGACGGCCCGTGTATGGACCTACGCCCCGTTGATGGTCAACCGTCAATGGTAGTCCGTGTTATGCAAAGTTCACTGCCAAATCGAGGGGTGAACTTTAATTTCACCCAACATCCAAATAAGAGTATTGAAGGTTTATTAGGGGTCTTTTGGGTATTTTAAATGTGTCTATAAGCCTAAAACACATTGAAGACTTCATTTTTCAAAATCAAAATCCCAAATCCCTTAGAATTCTCTCTAGGACTCCATTGAAGTCCAAACTCAACGAAGGGCTTAAGGTGACGAATTGAGTGGACATTTATCAAGGTATGTATATTGATCCTTTAAACTCTCTTCATCAAGGAGCCCCAATTCTCAAGATATTTTCTAAAGTTTTCAAGTTGAATAATCCAATTTCATGATTCTACTATTAGTTCTTACATTTATGATTTCTAAACAGTGAATGATCGTTTGATTATTTTAACCTAAATTACCTTTAAATCCATGAATTGGATGAACCCTAGTTTTTGACTAAGTTGTGGGTTACTTGATATTAACCTAATGTTGTTGAATTCTAGTGTAGATTTTTATGGGCTTTCCAATGATGTAAGAATTGTGTTCAATTGATATCTAGGTCATCTTAGCTTGATAAATCTCTAAAGAATTGACCTAGTTTCATTGATTATCATAGTTTCTACATTGGATTATTTTTCATGTCCATTGGTAAGGGCCTTATGGTATGATGATTTAGCACCGATTTGAGGTGATGAGGATGTTGTGGTGGTAAGCTGCCCTATTCTCTTATCTTTATGTTATCTACACTTCAATTATGTTATGATTCGTATGGTCCACTTATGGTGGTAATTTTATGTGATTTACTTGCAATTGATGTGGCTATTTGTGGAGTTGATTATGTGAAGTATGATCATATCTACCTACTTGCAAGTAATGTGAAAGTTTGATGTATATTAGGAGATCATGTTAGACTATGACTACGTGCTTATATGTGTAGTCTTAAAGTTGATGCATGACTGTTCCTACTTGACTATAAGAGTCTATAATGGCTATATTGATGATGTTGTAGTAATTTATAGGGTGACATAAAGATGATAAGGTTCATCCTAAGAGTTTAAGGAATGATATGCTATATGTGATAAGGTGAAAGAATGTGGTGTCTTGTTTGGTAGACTTGTGTCCCTTACTTGATATATGAATGAATTATATGAGATTATTATATGTCTTGACGAGGTAGTCTTAATTCACCCTTTTCATGTATAAATGAAAGATATGTGAGACCTTAGAGGACGTTAAGAAGGTCATGTACGTGGTAAAGGTTATGTTATGAATGTTGAAGTCAAAAGCCCTAATGGTATCCTTCATGTAATGAAATGGACTTAAGGTTAATTGGCTGGAATGGCATCATATTAGTCCTTAGGAAATTCATAATGAGCTATCTTAGTCGCCATTGGAAGGTAGACCTAGTGGACCTCTTTCGTAGGGTAAATATGATTGGGTTATGAACTATATAAGGAACCCTCTTCATCTGATCCTTTAATGTCAATTACTCTATGAGAACTAATGCTAGAACAGGCTAATTTTGTTATGCGAAGTATCTCTACTTGATAATGAGACTAGAGTACAATGTACCTCTATTTGAGAATTAGACTAGAGTGCATAAAATCCCTTCATATTCCTTAACCATGTGCCTATATGGTATGTGTCCTAGTTTTACCCTTTGCAAGTGAACACCCTTATCGTAGTAGGTTAGAACTCTGAATTCCATGTCTAGCTATCATGGTCTATGTCGGTTATTCCCTATTCTCATCATGTGGGATACTTACTAGCATTAGAGAAGTTATATGAAGTTTAGGTAGTGGTATGATACGCTATCTAGACATTGCACAATAGGCTTTGAAGGTGTTAGTTAGAGTCCCTAGGTCTTGTCTAAGACCATTACTTGAATGTCCTTTATGTGATGTATGAGTCTTAATGAACAAATGAACTAATGACTTATGTTATGAAGTATGTAATGAAATAAGTACTTAACTAGAGTAGTTAAGGGTTGTCTAGTTAAGATGTGAAGGGGGCATAGAAATGGTCACTTCGTATCTTACCTAGATGAGTCTTAAGAATGACTCTAGTTAGGGAAGATGTTGATTATGTTGACATGATCCGAACTTAGGAAGTCTTAAGGATTATTTAGGTAGTCTTAAAGAGGTCAATCATGGACGTTATCTTCTTGATCTACTTAAGTAAGTCTTTTGATAGCCTTTGATGAGGAAATGTCATATCATCTATGTGTTGATACTTTGATGTCTTGAAGTGTGTATGTGACACATTATAAGTAATCTTAAGGGTCATTTAGGCATATTTAGATAGTGTGCATGGGCGGTATCTTTTTGTGTTACTTAAGTGATCCTAGGATATCTTTAAGTGGGATAATTACATGACATAAGGTGTCTTAATTGAAATAACGCAATTTCACTGTACAGTGAAGAGACTTCACTGTAACAGTGAATAGACTCACTGTAAAGTGAATCTTAAAAATGTGATGTTTAGTTAAATGTTTCCTTATGTTTTTCTAAGTTGATAACTGTTGTTCTTATGATTATATTGTGATATTTTAAAGAAAATATGCATATTTCCAATAAATGTCTGTTTTCATGATTTTTATTCATAATGCATACTTAGTACATGTGGTTGTACAAATTCCATTTTTTTATCTATCTCTATAGTTGTTGGTAGGTGAGGAGTGATATACCGTGGTTTCACGGTATTTTTAAAGATTTTTCCTTAAGTTTAGTGTGTGTCCAAAAGCCTTTTTGTATTGATTTTTATGTAAGTTTCTCCTTATTTGAAGGAAATCTGTCCTTAGATGTATGAGGAAGTTTTTGAGAGAGAAATGTAGAAGAGACCACCTACGGAGCTTGTGACGGTCCGTAGGTGGCATCGTAGTGAAGTTGCTGAAGGAAGATGGGGAAGTCTAACCTAGTGTGGGATTGCGGAAGTCCACGACGGTCTGTCCTGCTGGTTCGTCGTGATGACCCAAATTCCAAGAAGTTTAAGTGTTTTGGAACGAAGACCCTCGATGGACCGTCGTGCTTGGAACGGTCCGTCATACCTGTTCGTTGAGGGTAATGAAGAAAGCAGCAGAAGAATTTGTGAAGTATGGGATGACTGAGGCCATGATGGCCCGTCTTGACTACGACAGCCCGTCACGAGGTCCGTCGACCCAGACGCATTTTGACAGATTTTCAGTAATTAAAATCCTTCTTTTATTAGGTTTTTGTTTTTATTATAAATAGTTCGAAAAAGCTCGTTTTTGGGTTAGACTCTTTGATGTTAGACTTTTTGAGAGGAGACTTTTTGATAGTTAGACTTTTGGATAATCTTTAGTTCTCTTGTTCAAGTATTGAAGGATCAATTTCAGCAATTGTTACACTTTTTCTGGAATTGATTGTTGGTACTTTTGTTGATTAATCAAGTGAATTTCTGGATTTTATTCCTTCTCATCAAAGTAAGTGCATGAATTCTTATATTAAATATATGAATAATGTGATTATGACCATGGGTAACTAAACTCCATAACTAGGGTTGTGGGAACCATGGATGAATAATGAGGTAAAATCTAACTAAAATAGCAATTCTAGAATAGTGTCTTGCATGTATTGATAATTCTTTCATTTAGAAGTCTTTTTAACGGATAACCAATGTTAGAACTCGCCTTAATGCTACTTGCCAGACCAAGGAGGTAGATAATAGGAAAAGAATTATCAACATAGATTTAGTGTATACTTTCTAATAGGCTAGTGTCGATTGGTACGAGGTAATAACTTAGTCAAATATCGAATACAATGCTTAATATGAGGTAAAGATAAGGGTTAGTATAGCAACACACGTAGCCGGACCAAGGTGCGGAGTGAAATTTTCTATATGCCGGACCAAGGATTTAGAGATACATAACTTATCACTTTACATGCAGGATACTAGGAAAGAATTGTTATAGTTAGGACTATCAAGTTAGGAACCTGTGGAAAACACTTGAGCCCTAGTTACTTTTGTTAATTGATTAAGCTCTAAGATTTAAATCTGTTAGTTGTTTACTTTAATTTAGTTAATTATTTTCATAAATTTAGATATAAAAACCCCCCTTTATTGTTTTTTGTTTTGTAGGAAAATAATTGACTAAATAATAGTAGTAATAGAATAAAGTTAAGTTTGAACTATTTTCCTCGTGGGAACGATCCCAACCTGATTAGTTGGGTTCTTTCCTTGATACGACCGCTTAACTTCTTATTTGAGAAGTAAGTTTGAGCGTATCAAATTTTGGTTCCGCTGCCGGGGAAAGTAGCTTTTAGATTAACTTAAACTTATTACTAAAGTTTAGTCAATATTTTCTTAATTTTACTTTTCTATTGTTTTTGATTCTTGCAGAACTAACTTTCTTGTATGCCAAATACACGAAGAGGAAGAGAACCCTTTTTCCCCACGACCACGAATTAGAGCGTACACTATGCAATATTAATCGAAACTTGGGTATTAACGATGATGATCTAAACCAGAACATCCCAGCTCCGGTTGATGTTCATGGTCAGTTATTACCCGATGATCCTGGTGAAAATCAACCAAGGGGACGAAATCCCGCTCCACGTCCTCAAGAATACTACAAAGGCTATGATAATATTACAGACTCTGATGGGCCACTTGTCTTGCCCCCTCTACCACAAGGCCACACCTTTGTGGTAACTAGTAGTCTGATGCAATCACTGCTAGAGTTTTGTTTTCAGGGCAGTGTGTAAAAGTTGTGTAGGGAGGCCTGATTTGGATTTGGATGTAATAGGGCTAAGAGTATTTCCTCTCTCACTGACGGGAGTGGCTGCTATTTGGTTAACTGAGCTCCCTTATAACTCAAATTTCACTTGGAACCAACTAAGGGACGTTTTCTAAGCACGTTACTATCCGGTCTCCAAGAAACTAAACCACAAAGACAGAGTGAACAACTTTGTGGCACTACCAGGAGAGTCAGTTAGCAGTTCTTGGGATAGATTCACTTCATTTTTGAGAAGTGTCCCAAATCACCGCATAGATGATGAGTCACTGAAGGAATAATTCTATCGGGGATAGGATGATAATAATAAAGCGGTATTGGATACTATAGCGGGTGGTTCTTATGGGGAGTGTCCTTATGCTTGCCGAAAACTTAGAGAAAATCTCCCAGAATAATAAAGCTTGGAGTACTAGGAAGTCAGATACTGGAAGAAATACCTTCGCAGTGCAATCCACACACAATCCAGCCACAGATAAGATTCGTGAAGAGATGGCTCAAATGAGAACTGAGCTTGGGTTGGTACTAAACCATGTCACTGGGGTGCAGAAAAGATAAATGCAGTTAACTACTTGTCTAGACTCATCAGCCTTGGAAGTAGGCTCAACTCAAGTAGGTGTTGGGCTGTCGTTGGAGCTATCAAAATGTGATGAAGAGGCGATATTGATGAGAGAGATAAAACTGTAATATGACTTTAATTCAACTGGTGCAACGTTAAAATTGGGGCAGTAACCATGGTGAAACGAACCTACTGGGATCGATTCCTGGTAGTACAGGGGGGAAGAGGGGGAGGTCCTAGTGTTGGGTGGAATGTACTCTATGTTCTCATTGTCCTCCTCAATGAACAAACATCGCGAAAGAGAGACATATTTGGATTTTCCCTTGGCGTTGTAGGTCGGAGCTTTCTTGGGACCATGGTACATGTGGAGTCTTATTAAGTAGAAAAACAATAAAAAAGGGACTCATGAAAAAATTTTGAAAAAATATTCAGACTTAAACATTAAACCAAAAAGAATCAGGACAATAGCTAAATGTTGATCCACGGTTGGCATGTACGGTCCATGGGCCCCTTGTAGGTCAGAGTACCCAAAATTGGATCTTTTATGTGGGAACCACGAATGTGAATAACGGCCCGTTAAGGACCATAGTAATCACCGTGCTTTAACACTTGTAAAAAATTTGTGTTCAATTGACCCATGAACCCCGACCTACGGTCCGTAGAGTGACCTACAATCCGTGGGTTGGGGTCGTAGGTTAATTCTGTTCTAGGTTTCACAATTTGACTCAACTTAAACCCATAATAATAACAATTCTACATTTAAACTCGAAGTAGTCATGCATTCAACATAATATATTGTAGTTTATCATCCTTATTCTGATTACACAAAATTTAAATTTTCAACATATAAAACTATGAACCCTAAGTCAAAACATACAATTAGACCCAGTACTTGATTTATGTGGTTTTAATCTATAGAACACTTACATACTATCTTTCCAAGGGTGTTTATAACTATATTTTTGATCATTTAAATAGGATATTAACCACCCGAGGTGAAGTTCGACTTCAAGATTTTATAATTTTGACAATGAATAGTGAATTTAAAGTTAGGGTGAAATCGTTTACCTTACAAGTAATGAAGTGGGTGAGTGTGTTAGTGCAATGAACTCTTTGAACCTTTTCTAGACTATGACACCAAACCCCGACTGTGAAATCGTAAGGGAAGAGAATGGGAGTGCTGGAATGCTTTGGGAGAGGAGAGGGGCTTTATGGGATCTAGGTAATTGATATGGGGAGTTATATGGGGGATTTATGTATGATTATAGGTATTTTGAGGGTTGAAATGGTTGGTAAGGAGTTTTGGAAGTGGGGGATGGTTTTGAATTGAAAGGTTCTTATTAAAAAGGGGTCTAGTTCGGGTCAGGCAGAACCCTAATTTTGGACCCACGAGACCCCTTCGACGGTCCATGCGTCGAACTACAGACCATGGGTTGGGTCCGTAGGTCACTCTAAAATTTAGAATATTTTGGGAACTTACATGAGATCTACCAATGAAATTCACGGTCCTTGGATTGACCAACAAATCATAGAAACTTTTTAGGCATAAATCCTATTTTATATATAGACAACACTAATACAAGAAAAAACGTATATGAAGTGCTACAAAAATCAAAATAAAAGAAGAAAACTTCTATATAAACAATCCTATAGTTAGCTAGATTGTAAATCTTGGGTTGCCTTCATAGTTGCGCTTAATTCAACGTCCCGACATGACACATACACCTTGATTACTTAGACTTCATCAAGGTGACATTCATCTATCACTTCAATGACATTCTCAAAATTTCCCTCGTAGATTTTTATCCTCCAATGGTCGGCCTTGAACATTGTCCCCTCTTTCCCTCGAGCACAACCACTTTAGATAGCGATACTTGAGTCACTTTGACTAGTCCGTCGGCTAGGAGTGAAATCATCGAGCAAGCTAGTGAAACCTTGATTTTAACAACAACCATATCACCACGAGCTAGTTTGCCATTTTTTATCTTTTGATCATGGTGCCTTTTCTCCTTATGTAAGGATGCTCCTAATTTCTCCTTATTACAAAATTCAGCATATTTTCAAATAATGTGACTCACTACAGAGACAGATTTAGTATCACTCTCCTCCTTTATAGACCTACATATGTTGAAGGTCACCTCGACCTTACTTAGGCAGAACTTCATCTGCCCATTCTCCATGTTGGCTAAGGCACACCCAGTAGAAAGAATTGGTCTCCCTAAGATATTGGGAATCTCAAAATTAACCACACAATCAAGTTTCACAATGTCTGCCAGAAAAATGAATGACCCCACTTTCACAAGGACATCTTGAAGCATTCCAATGGGCTTCTTCACAGTTCTATCAATCATAAGTAAACACATTGTAGTTGGCTTTGGAGACACTAAACCCAACTTCTTATAAATTGACAATGGAATAAATTTTTTTGCCGACACCCAAATCACACAAGGCCTTCTAAAAGTGAATCTTATTGATGGTGCAAGGCATAGTAAAATCTCCAGGATCCTCTTTCTTTTGCACCAGCGACCTCATCGATATGGAACAACAATGTTGTAACCTCTCATCATATTCAAAACTAACAACCCTCTTTCTGGTTACCAAGTTCTTCATAAATTTTGCATACCCAGGCATTTGCTCCAATTATTTTTTATCAATGGGACACTGTTGAAAAGTTATTTGTACATAGTTTTATGCATGTGGTATTTCCTTTTATGATCTTCTGCACTAACCTCTGTGGGAAAAGAGGTGGAGGTCTAGGCACGGGAACAACTTTCTAAGTCAACTCAACCTCTTTTTCTGTGACATCTTTTGTCTCTTTAGTAACCTCAATCTCATCTTCAACTAATTCTACCACATTTTTGACTTCAGAGCGCATGGGGGGATCTATAGTCTGGCTTTCTCTGTGAGTCGTGATTTCCATACATTGCCGATCATATTCTTGATGGTGTTGCTGGGAAGTGTACCTAGTTGGCATGTATCCATAGTAGCAGACAACTAACTAAACTGGTGGTAAAGTTTTTTTATCGACAATGCATGGTCATCAACTTTGTGAACAATTCCGAACAACTTAGTGCACATCTCTTTCACATTTTGATCAGTAGCATCAAATCTCTTCATCATCTTTTGCATCACATCCTCAATGCCCGATTTATCACCCCAAGCCTCTTTATTTCTGGTTTCCCTATTTCCAGGTGGAACATAGGGCCCAACTCTCTCATTTCTATTGCCATAGTTGTTCTTGTTGTAGTTTTTATCGCGATTGTAGGTCCCATATCAGACATAGCTTGTCTCTCGTTATAGTTTCCTTGGTTTCCATGACCTTGGCGCCAAATATCTGAGTTGGATCCTTTGGCGTTGGTTTTGAAACCCCAGTCTAATAATTTACCAAGTATGCATCCTCATCATAGTAACATTTTTCAACTGGTGGTGGTGGAGCTATAGTTAGTTAGTTTACCACATTCACCTTTTCTGCATTTTCACTCACATGTTTCAAAACATACCTAAGTTCTATCCTCATCTGATCCATATACTGACGAATGTCATCATTAGGTTGGTTAGGTGCAACTTCAACTGCGAATGAACTTCTAGCACTGTCCGCTTTTCTAGTGCTCCATGACTTATTATTCTGGTAAATCACTTCCAGTTTCTCATGGAACTACTTAAAAGAGAACTCACCATATGTTTCTCCATCAATAGAATCTAACATAACCTTTCCATTGTCATACTGACCTCTACAAAAGTACTCATTCAGTGACTCATCATCTATTCAATAATTCTAAACACTTCTTCTGAATGTAGTGAACCTATCCCATGAACTGCTTACAGACTCTCAGGCAGTTCTATGAATTTTTTTCGTTTGTCCTTGTGATTTATCTTCTTGTAAAAAAGGTAATACTTTTTCATGACCAGCTTATGTGATTGGTCTCATATATGAATCGAGTTATATGGAGCTAGAAAACCACACTGCAACATTACATGTCAATGATAGATGGAAGACTTTCAAACCTATGACCTTTATATCTAACTCTTGTTTCCCATACAACTCCTACAGACACTTCTCAATTTATCGATACGACTATGTGGATATCCCGAAGCTAGACCAAAAAATTACCCCCATTCTGTAAGTATTTGAATTAGACCATCAAACTATTGGTCACAACAAATATATGCCCTAGAGGTATATGAGGGAGAACATAGATTCTTCTGATTCAACAGTATTGAAGTTAACCTTGTAGTTATCGCGCAACTTTGGCTCTGGAGGATTATGTACCCTCTATGCATCTCCGAGTAGATTACCATCACGAGCCTGAGCATTCTCATTACCAACTCCATCCTCATAGTCCTCTATAATTGGATTATTATATGGACCTCTTGATTTTCCTTTTTTTTAAAGTCTTGCTTAGTTAAGGATCATATGGGTCAATGGTTCGCCTCAACTCTGTGTACTTGGCATACACAAGGGTAGAAACCGGTAGAAAACCAAAAAACAAAAGAAAATGTAAAATCAACAAATAATTGACTAAAGTTCAATAATGTAGTTAAACTTAATCTAAAATCCTTATTCCCTAAAAGCGGCACCAAAACTTGATACATTCAAATTACATCTCCATAAAGAAGTATAAATGATCATCGTCAAATAAAGAACAACTTGTAGGTTGGGGTCGATCCCATGAGGAATATGGTTCAGACTTAAACTTAACTCACTACTATATCCATTTAGTCAAGCTATTTTAGAGACAAGTAAATAAGGGGATGGGGGTTTCTAAGCAAATAAGATGTTGTTGATAAAGTACAATTAAGCAGGATTCAAATTTTAAGTTATCAATATGAGATTAAAAAACTATGCCTTTTAGTTCCCCACAAGATCTTAACTCAATAATCCTAATAATAATAATCATTTCCTAGTGTTTTAAATGCAAAGTTAGTAAGTTAGGTATGACTAATTGATTGGTCCTCCAAATAAGGAGTTTTACTACGCACCTTCGCCCAGCTATGAGTGTATACTTTACTAATCCTTAGGATTACCTCATATTAGACATCAAATTAATGTATGACTTAGTTTTCACCCTCGCACCAATTGAAATTAGACTATTAGTACCCACTGAATCTCTATTGTTAATTATTTTCTCATTCAATACCTCCTTGGTCCAATAAGTAGGAACAAGGCGCGTTATATCGTTTGCAACTGTTAAAAAGACATTTAAGTGAAATAATTACCAATGCATCCATAACACTATTCAATAATTAATTTATTATTATTCATGCTTTGTGAATTGCTCATGGTTCCCCCAACCTTAGTTGTCGATTTAGCTACTCATGCTTGAAAGAACACAATTCATGTTTTGATTAAAAAAGAATTCATGAACTTACAAGTAGAATTGATGAAATCCGAAATCTCCATTTGAATTTTAAAGTTAAAATCTTATAAAACGATATACAACTAAAAGTATACAATGTTGTCTCACCTCCATAAATGATATTTATAACTCCTATTTATAGAAAAATTGTCCTAAAAAGAAAGAAATGTGACTTTAATTGACGATTCGACTGACGGACCGTAGATTGACCTATGGTCCGTAAATCCCGTTCTGTGGCTCCATACGTAGGATTTATTATCAGGTACTTGAACTTCAACTCTCTGAACCCCTCGAAGGATGTTCAGGACAGCCTTGTGGGTCGACTTAATGTCTGTTAGTTGTTTTGTGTTACCACATGTCATGATTCCCTGATGCTCCATCTGCCCCTGCCCAATGACGGTTCGTGGATCACTTCGTGGGTCGTCCATTCTGTTTGATTTCACCACTCATCTCTATCAACTACATTTCATCCATATTTCCTATAAACATAATAGAAAACACATTATTTCTAATACAATATATCCCTAGAAACACACAACTTCTAAGTTAAATGTATCTAAAATATCGTAAACTCGTGGTATAGCAACGCCGATCTCAAAGCAATTTGAAGAACCGCCAAGTTAGTCGACAAGCTCTACTAAGCTCTTTGAACAACCTCTCGTATAGGATTTCTACCCCGACTTCGAATTTTCAATTCACAACCTAGGATTACAAAACTAAGGTCCTATTTGTGCAATTAACACCAAGCTTATATCACTACCAACACCAGGTTGCTCAAACTCCCCCATTAATCAAATAAAAAATTTTGCCATTAAGAATGACTTCACCCTCTCTATCATTAGGAAATTTAGTTGATCGATACAGTTTGGGATACTTAAACTTTATACACATCATACCCGACATGCTACAACCACATAAGTTCAATTTCAAGCAATTGAAACATGAAATTCAAGAAATAAAAAGCTAAAAAAGAAATTTATCACGATAAATTGTGCCCATAATTGAAAACAAAACCAAATTCATAAGTTTATACAATAGATCCAACAATTATTCAAGCATGTATCAGAAATTTCAATAAATCAAAACAAATTTGGAAAACCAACCTCAGAAGCAGTTAGACTCTAAACTCAAGCAAACAGATATGAAAGCTTACACAAATTCCAAACAAGCAATGACATCTATGCAAAAATATCAACCAATATATTATCTAAATTGGAAATGTAAGAGTGCAAGAGTTGAAAAATGCAAAATGAAAGGAAGTTCTATATTTAAAACAATTAGGATCCCTTTTGACCCTTCATTTCGTGACTTAATCGGTGATTCTAGCTTATGTCGCCAACACATTATCGGATGCGCCACATGGTAATTTTGACCGTCGAAGTTACCATAACTCTAGTCCTTTGGTTGGTCAAAATGGTGATCCATATGGGGCTTGCCAACCCTTTTGGCGATTCGCCAAATGGTACCTGAGCACTCCCATTTTCCTATTTCTCCCAAATTTTGAATTATCAACCTGCACATCTTACTACTTCTATTAAAAAACTAAAACTTGGGTTGCCTCCAAACAAGAGCCTTATTTAGCTTCCTGGCATGAGGAAGATAAGCTTTCAAGCTTCATTCTTTGGGTTAACCACGCTATAACTCAATAAACCTCTTTTTGGTCTGGGATTTGAATGAGTAGAGATTTGACCCATCTGTGTTTCTAGATGCTTAATAGATAACGAGTGTGAAGTAACTCTTTAGATCGGAGAAGAAACTTCATCTTTTATTTCATTAAGGACCTTGTCTAATCGTTCCACTTTTTTGAGAATACGAGAAAGCATATCTTTGATGTGGAAATGTTAATGATAAGGCCTTGGTTCTTTTGTCTTTTGATGTTCATGGGGAGATACATATCGTTCTTTGTGCGATACCACTCCCTCAAATTTATACTACGATCACACTATAGCATATCACAGTCTCTTCAACTGTCATCGTGATCCCTGTTACAACCTTGATTTCTGCCCGATTTTAGATAGTTAAGACGAAAACCACCTGCCTGATTTTCTAAGAGATATATTTCTTCATTATACATGGATCTAAAGTGTGCTTCATAAAGATTCACTCCACTAACTCAGACAACTTTCACAGCCTTAGAACCACTTCCTATGACATTTTGCCAATAGGTCCATTTGAAGCATTATCTTGGCTATGTTTTCATCTCGTTCTTTGTTCTTTTCAATTTGTTCCTTTTTAATCCCAATGATCAAAGGATACACCTCTTCTTCTCTAGTGTACCAAACATGAGTTATTTTTATCAACTCATAAAGAATGGTAGATGTTATGTCAAATGATTTTTGCAAATTCCTCTTTGAACAAGCTGGTCCGCCACACCTTTGTTGACTGAGTCGAGGATCCTATAGAAATATTATAACAACAAATTGTTCAATAATAAGTGAATTAGACATTCGAGTAGCAATTTTTGGATCCTCAACCACGTATCTTAAATAAGTTCACAATCCACTCGCTTAAAGTTAATAATATGATCCCTCACATTCACCATATGTGAGAGAGGAAAAATCTTACATAAAACGCATCAGTGAACTCCTTCCTAGACGTAATTGACTCCCTTGGTATTGGCCCACCACTTTGTTTCCTCCCTGATTATACAGAAGGGAAACAAACGAAGTCGTACCGACTATTGAGTGATGCTCTTAAAACAAAATGGCCCACACACATCAACAAAGTTTTAGATGTGGTCACGAGGGTCCTCATTAACAAGACCTCCAAAGAGACCCTTCATCTGAAAAACCATCAACATAGTAATGGTCATATGAAACACCGGATTGCCCACAATCGGAGGCAATCTAATAAAAACCGCACTTCCTTAATGATCTTTATTTATATTATACAAATTACGGATGTCATTAGTGTTCCCAAGTTGGGGGCATGTCTCCAATTAACACGCATCTCATTACCTGTTTAAGAGAAGCCAACAAAGAACACAAATTAATCGATTAAACTACAACGAAATCAGTTCAGAACTAAACTTCACCAAAAAAATCCTAAACACCACTCCCCGACATCAACGCTATTTTTATAAAGATGAACTATGCTTCATCTGATTCTAAGTGTAGGTGGTCGCCAACAAGTATAAATCGAACTAACAGTTGGGGTCTATCCCAAAGGGAGTGACATGGTAAAGAACTAAATTACGAAATTGAATGGTGTTCCAATTATTTGTAGATGTAGACATTTTCATACCAATAAAGTAAATGACAAGATTTTTAAAATTAATGTCAAATGGGGGGATGTCGATGAACAATTAACAACTATAAATAACATGGAGTGAAAAAAATAGAGAGTATCGAGGGAGTGTAATAAATTGAATGCTAATTTCCCTAGAAGGGTTATAATTATTTACAAAAAGTTATTGCACCTCAGATGGTATGTTAGGCCTTAGATGCAATAGCCATTTCTCAATAGATTCTCACGAATCAAAGTGAGTTCTTTCTAACATCAATAAGTAAAGAACAAATTAGCATCCCAATACCTTAAACAATATACCTTTTCAATATACATTTGCAGGATTATATTTAGACACACTCTCAAGCTAAATCTTCAACAACACAATCACTACAATCATCAACTAATAGTTTTCACTCTAATGTTTTTTTCTCTAGCAAGATTAGATTACTAAACTAGAATATCATTTGCAACTATAATTCCTCAATTAAAATAAAATCCTATTAATTGAACCCACTTTAAATCACCAATAAAATCAATACATATTAACCTCCACAAGCTAATTAAAATATTCAGCTACATAATCACACCCCCAAGAATGGGTGTTTAGCCAAACATAATAAAGAAAAGAAATTGTTACCAACTAAGTTTTCCATTAGGTTGGGCATAAATACACAATTCCCCAAATGCTCAAATTGAATATAAAAATCCAAGAAACCCTAAGTCTCCACTCTAAAAGTGTAGCAACAATGTTTAGAATGTGGAAGATCAAAAACCCAGAACTGGTCAATCTGGGAACTCCTTTTGTTCTTTTGATAATTACATTTATATATTCCTAGAATTTTAGCGTTGAGCATTGGAGTCACTCAACAAAGTGACTCAAGATTCACCAACCTAGTCGGTGATATGTTGATTGATCTTTTCCATCTCTTTTCGATGACTTTAGGCGACTGAGATCAATATCGCCGATTCATTCTGTGCGTTGTCAAACCATCAATGTGCTCGCAAACTTACTAATGTCAATGGATTGGCCTGCTGGAACTTTGGGCAAGCTGAATGTCCACTCGGTGACTTTCGAGTAGCTTTGGCGAGTACCGACCTTGCTTTCCCTCAATTTCTTCAACTTTTTTGCTCCTTTTATTCCCGTAGTGTCATTGCCTTACTGTTTTGCCTTCAGTCTTGCAAATTAACATTTTAACATCAATTTAAAGATAAAATAAATGATTCGAGATCCCAAACTCATGACTCACCAACTTTGTCTTGACATCGCCTAAATTACTTTTCGCAACATATTTATTTCTTTTCAACTTGAAATCAACACGTTATTGAAAGTAATAAGCTAAACTTGGGTCACCACCCAAGGAGAACCTTATTAAAGGTCATGGAACGACACAATATTTACCAAACAACTATTATTTTTGGGATTTTGGATATTCTTGTTTGCCAAGGATTGAGATGAGTCAAAACATGGCGCAACTGGGTTTTGAGCTGTTTGATTGACTTTGAATGAGAGGTCACCGAGTGGCTTAAGGTGGAGAAGTCATTGTTCAAATCCTTCAACACCTTGTCGGACCCTTCAACTTTGTTGAAGATCTTTGTAAGCATTTCATCAGTACGATTTCCCTTCGGTCTAGCTGGTTCCTTTGGTTTGGGACAGCTATGAGCGGGAACATACCTGTTTTTTCAAATGCTAAGTCTCTCCAATTTTAACCTTAATCTCTCCAGTCTCTCCATCCATTATCCCTCTATTTTTTGTTATCTTGGTTCCCATCATGTCTTGCGTATTTAGGTTGAGAACACCTCCCCCCCATTTTGTATCAGAAGTATTGTGCATTATCATTGTACAATGCCTCAAATATGGCATCCTCGGGGCGTTGTTCAATGCTTGTACCAACTACATTCAGCACTTTTAATCCACCTCCCATGATATGTTTAGAAAACAAGTCAAGTTGGGTCATCATTTTAACCATGTTTTCATCGCTCTCATGATCCTTTTCCATTTGTTCCTTGATTAGGCCCATTGTTGAGAAGATAGTTGATCCTCTCAAGTATGCCATGCTCGGTTCACTTTTGTCATATCATCTAGCAACATAGTTTCTCTATTGAACGATTGTCACATCAACCCACCTTAGATAAGTTTATCAGCCAAACTCTTGTTGACTAAATCAAGGCTACAACAAAAATATCACAACAAATTATAAAAAACAACATATGGTGAACATTGAAGAAGAAACTTTTTGGAACAACAACCATGTCTCATGTAGAGGTTCATCCCCCACTTTTTTAAAGTTTTGGATGTATGACTGAAGCTTGACCATTTCCTAGGAAGGAAAGAAACTTTCTTAGAATGCTTCAGTCAATTATTCCAAAGAGGTAATAAAATCATTTGGAAATTCACTAACCATCCTATAGCTCCCCCCCTTCAAATAAAACAGGAATAATCTCAAACTTATGGACTATTGTGAGATATTATTGAAAATGAAAGCCCAGATATATTTGCAAAACTTCAAAGGTGTCGTGATGATCCTTATGAAATTATTTCCAGAACATTCCTCTAATTTGGAGAGTTTAGCACTGTTCCAATTAAATGGAAAAAAACCCTCCTTGTTGTAGGAGGTAAATAGATGGCTCCCGTGGTTTTAATGATATTGATGTACATTTCATTTAAGTCACCCATATTGCCATTTTCCCCGTAGACTTTCGTTGTCACCACAATGATCATTATGTTTTATACCTACAAAACTACAAACAAAAACACCAAGAAATAATCTACCACAAATAATAACAAAGCAATTTCCTATATGGAATTCTTAGCCATCACTCCTCGGTAGTAGCGCTGTCTTTGATAACTCTCAAATTATCTTCAAAACTATTGAGAGAATAAGCGATCGTCGTCAATAAGAGTCAGAGTCGAATATCACAGAGACTGATAAAGTACAAAGAATTATATCTATATTTATATTGTAAATCAATTGATTTGTATACATTAAAAACAAATGATAAATGATTCTACTAAATTTACGAAAATGGTTTTTGGTATCAAGAGTAACGATTATACTAGCACTTAATAAAGTCAAAGAATTAGGAAACAATCTAGGGGTGCAGGGATTAGAATTCTTATCATATATGAGTCTTTTTGATTCTCAATAGTGCCAAGAAATTATACATAGTCTCGTTCATCATGAATGACAACAACCTTTTTTTGATCTCATAGTATCAATTCATTGAACCTCCATTCAATCTCATTTATGTGAACTACAAAACAACCCCTTATATTAAAAAATATCTCTTTCAAGAATATTTGAGCAAACAGATCCGACCCATAATTTCTCTTTCAAGCGAATCATACACATCGAACCTAAATTGCATGTATTTAGTAATTACCCGCACCAACTGATCAATTTTGAGCATCAACCAAAGAACTAAACTAGGATTAATTCTACAACGTTAACCCAAATGATGAATTCCAAGCTAATTAGTCCAAGTCCGTTAATTAAAAACAATAAAGCAAAGAAAAAAATAACACCAACTATATTACATTAACAACTAACCTCATAATTGTACCCCTAAAGTTGGGGGTTTTGCCACACATCACAAGATTAAAAAGATTATATCTATCATGCGAGTAACCAGGAATATGATGAAAGTAAGCAATTATAATTAACACCCACTCTGATTTCAACATCGTAAAATTCAAGAGTGAAAGTTAAAACACCAAAACTAAGAAAATTTCTTTAATAGTTCAAAAGTTCTTCTTTATAAGAACTCATATAAAGTCATATGCTACTATATAAGCCCAAATAGTGTGGGGTGACGACCCCTTGATATAAATTAAGAGAACATGCTAGTAGCTAGGTCTAAGGAGTTTTCCTAACCCTTGTTTTATATTTTATTTAATGTTTTGGGTAAATAGCATCTTTTTAAGTGCGGGGTGGAGGATTAAATTTCAAGTTTTTACCATTTTATTGAGTTTTTCGTAGGATAGGTTCCTTGGCTTTTGTTTTCGATTCTTTTCCTAAGGATAGTCCCTTTGAACCGAGTGTCTTTTTTTTCTTTTTTTAGGAATAAATTTTATTTATAAATTTTCTTTTTTATTTTTACTTTTTGGAGAGAAAGAAAATACCCTTTTGAGTTATATAATACTTACTATTTGGACCTAATTTTGAGTAGTACTTTCTTGTGAAGGCTTGATTTCTCGTGAAATTACAAATTTTTGGACATCTAGGTTCATGCTTGTCACTTTGTATATAGCTTATTTTATGGAAAAATTTCATATATGGCAAACTTATTTGAATAAACATTATATGGGTATAGTTTACCTAATTACATTATATGGGTATAGTTTAGTTATTTTAGGAATCTTTAATTTTGTATATAAAGGTTTTTTTTTATTTATACAATTCTATTTTGAAAAGTGGTTTGTAACTGAAGCGTTAAATATGGTAACATAAATTAAGATAATGCCAAAATTTTAGGGAAACGTCCCTTTTTTTAAGCCAAACGTTCAAATTCAAAAAAAAATTGATACAGCAATTGAAACAAAAATATAATTTTTTTTTGCTCTTTGTGAAACTGAAGTTAAGCAATTTTTGCAATCGAATACAGGTAAGTTTTTTTTTTCGATGAAATTTCTTGTTTATTATTGCAATAACGATACAATGTTAAATTGGATTTAGAAATTGTGATTTGTTTTCTATCGTTAGTGTGATGTGGTTTTTTTAAAGAAAAATTCAAAATATGATTTTGTTAAGATGAATTTGTGTTCATTCGTTAGTGTGATGTGGTTTTTTTAAAAAAAATTGAAAATATGATTTTGTTAAGCTGAAATTTTGCAATATACAATTATATACTGTTCAAGTAATTGTATATGTTATTCGCAGTATTTGTATATTTTGTAAGCGAAAATATGTAATCAGTGTTCATAATTGTATATATGTCTTTCCTCCGTCAGGAGGTCACGAAGGTGAAGTCCTGAGAGAGATAGATGCTTCACACATGGCATCCACACCAATCACGAGTTTTTCTCTATTCCTCTCGTATATCGTCGTAACGCCCTTAATGTGTTTTATTTTTTATAGAATTATATACTATTGTAGATGTAATGTTTGTATAATAAAAAGAGTAATAGTATAAAATTTCTATGTCATATGATTTATTTTTGAAAGAAGTATATACTATTGTAGATGCAGTGTTTGTATATTAAAAAGAATAACAGTATAAAATTTCTATAATTTGATTGTATAAATATTGTTGTATTAATTGTATATATGATCTCTTTGAATTATTTGAAATATATATAAATATTCTTTTCATAAATGTACAGATAATGGGCTCATTAGCTATTTTGGTTATGCATTCTGGAAAATGGGACGATACAAATAGTTACGTTGATTATACTATAGAGGGAGTAGTTTTTAAGGAACAGTCAACGTTTCTTGATCTTTATACTACTATTGCCAAACAGATTGGTGTTGATATGAATAATAAGACTTTGAAGATTGAGTACAACGTAAGCAATAAACGAATGGTTATACACAATGACATAGGTGTCAGAGTGTACGTAATGCTAAAAAAGGCCAACATTGATTTTAACAAATTTCCTATTTGTATAACTATTTTGGATTCATGTGATAGACAGATTTCTCAGTGAAAAGAGATGGGGGTGTTGGCAACTGTTGCAGAAAATGATTGTCAAGATATGATTGTTGTTGAACCGGAGGATACAAATGTTGCATTTGTATCGATTGATACAACTTGGGTGATTTCAGACGAATCTAATAAGCATGTTGAGGTTGATCAAGTATACAAGGACAAATCAATTTTGAAAGCAGTCATGGAAAGATATGCGATTAAAGAGAGATTTCAGTATAAAACTACTCGGTCAAATTCAATAAGGTAGACTGCCTCTCAAAATAGTTACTTTTAAACTGTATAAATGTTTGTATTGCATATTGTAAACTAAATTTGTATACTATATTAAAAATATAATGCAGTTACACTGTGGAATGTTATTCTAAAGGATGTGAATGGTTAATGAAGGCCTCTAATATCAACAAATCTGGAATGTTCAGAATTCGAGCATTCAACCGAAAGCATA
>NC_028647.1:42245130-42267606 GCF_001406875.1 Solanum pennellii
GAACTACCTTCCAACTCCCTCAACATAATGCATCTAAACAATTGTGCTTGCACGTGACATCGTCTCATTGCTGTTAACTGTGCAAAACACGATGATGCACATATACGATTATATTGATTTGGAGGCAGTTTATTCTGAAGCTCATTCAATGTGTTGATTTGCGTATAACATTGCATGTGAATTGTCCTTTTTTCACGGTTCTTGCAAATATATCTGACTTCCTAAAAAATAAAAAAAGTGTATGAAATAAACAGAGTATATATATACAAAAAAAATCAATCTTAAAAGAAGGCATGTACAGATTAATTTCTGTATATATATACTTACATATATATACAAGAAAAATCAAAAAATAAGTCATGCACAGATTAATTTCTGTATATATATATGAACTTACCTTTTTTGTATATTGATATGTGTACATGAATATATTAGTTAAACATGACATTATATTCAATAATTTGTATATAACTACTACAATATACAAATTATAATCACATATGATATTTTCCCATCTATATAACTAAATCCAATTACTTTGTGTATATATTTATATAAAAAAAAATAATGATCCTTTAATATGCAATCCCCTACTACCAGCTATTAAAACAGACATGTACATATCATTTTTTGTATATGTATATAAACTTAATATATACTAACTTCAATAACTGTATATAACTAATAGAATATACAAATTCTAATCATATATTCAAATTCTCCATCTGTATAACTAAGTCCAATTACTTTTTTGTATATATATACAAAAAAACAAAAATAAGTTATATTGATATGTGTACATGAATATACTAGTTAAACATGACATTATATTCAATAATTTGTATATAACTACTACAATATACAAAGTATAATCACATATGATATTTTCCCATTTATATAACTAAATCCAACTACAATATGTGTACATGATAATATTAGTTAAACATGACATTATATTCAATAATTTGTATGTAACTACTACAATATACAAATTATAATCACATATGATATTTTCCCATCTATATAACTAAATCCAATTACTTTGTGTATATATTTATAAAAAAAAAATAATGAGACTTTAATAAACAATCCCCTACTACCAGCTATTCAAACAGACATGTATATAAACTTTATATATACTAAGTTCAATAATTTGTATATAACTAATAGAATATACAAATTCTAATCATATATTCAAATTTTTCATCTGTATAACTAAGTCCAATTATTTGTTTGTATATATATACAAAAAACAAAAAAATAACATAAACATGCAATATACTATATACAATTACTAAACATGTAATATACTATATACAATACTTAATTTAATATTTTTTGTATATTGACAACTAATTAACCAAAAAATTGTATCTAACTTTGTGTTTTAAGACACTACCTCATGATTATGAAGTTCTTCAGATCCGACAACTTCAGCAGCATTTTCCTCTGATTTAATGTTTACAGCTTTCCTCTTCCTTCTTCCTTGTACAATTTTAATGCCTCTAGCTTTGGCATTTTAATAACTTGTTGAACTGCCATAGGGTCGTTTTTTTTCTTTGATCTCAGCTCTTCCATGGTTTGTTCTTGTATAACTTGTTTTGATTTTCCCAAAGACCCTACATCAACCCCAAAATCTTGAGTTAGCCCCATTGAAAAGGATGGTAAAATGTCAACAACATTCACATGCAAAGGACTACCTCTTGTAATCCTCAATGATGAAGATGATTCATTCATTGTTTGACCAATTTTAGATCTATCAAGAACAAAAAATTGATTATTTCATCAAAATATATGAAAAATAATAATAAATAGAAAACATATACAAATTTTAGATAAGTAAAAAAAAAAGAAAAGGTAAACAACTAAAATTAAGGAGTACTTACGAAATTGACTTCAACTAGGGGAGGGAACTTCAACTTCGGGAGGGAGTACTCTAATTTTGGACAACAATTTGAAATTCAAAACGGATAGCTGGAGTATTAAATGTAGGAGAAAACGTTGGAATGTGAAAAGGAGAGAGAAAATTGTTTGTGAAAAGGAGAGAGAAAATTGTTTTGTGTATAATTATATACAAAATTAGAAAATAAGGTTTTTATACAATTGGTTACATAATAGGTTGTGGACCCCATTAATTATAGCAAAAAAAATAAACTATAATTATATAAGGTAAATAAATTAAACTATACCCCTATGATATAATTAGTTATGAATGTTTGCCATTTCATATAATTTTCCCTTATTTTATCTTGTAGTTTGCTATGATCTTTTCTCTCCTAGAAGTGCAATTGATCCATCTTGATTTATACTTGTGTCATGTATGGTGAGATTTTGTTTATTTTTTATTTTGCATCTTAGTCTAGAACTTGCCCTGCATGTGAGGTAAAATAAAAAGTGTTCCTTTGTTTTAGGATATGATAATAGGATTTCTTTGATTTGTCTAGTAAATTTTATTCTTTTCAGATATTATATCACTAGTTAGACCTTTTGAGACTGGAGCCTTTTGTTGATAGCCATATTTTACCCTAAACTATTTTATTGAATCCCTAGTTTTTGTTTCTTGCTTTCTTGAGCATTATAGCATAGACTTATTATAATTATCAATTTTTATAGAAATAGATGGATGGGTGAAAAGGAAATCAATGATATCTACAAAGTGCTTAAAAGTCCTCTTTGCAAGAATGTGACATGAAAAAAAAAAAAGGAATGTGACATGAAAAAAAAAAGAAAAAAGAAGAAAAAAAAGTTACCTTCATGATGGCCATGGTCCTTCCGACGACACCATGCTCCTTAACGCATTTAAAATACGTATGTTGATGGTGGCTATTATGAAGAAAAACTAAAAAATAAAAAAGAGAAAAAAAATGACTGGAAAATTCTTGAGATGATGAAAATTACTTGTGAATAATTGTTGAAGAGAGGTCTGAAAGTAAAGAGAAGAAATATAGGTGATGAAGTCTATAAATTGCAAAGCGCTTAAGGAAGTGTAAATCTCTACTATATGGTTTTCCTACCCGTCCCCTAGCCTACATTACAATTCCTTATAGTCCTATTTGATTTTATTCAAGCATGCTTAATTAGTGGAGATATACATAATAGGCAAGCATATGGTTCTTTGTGCATACATGTGAATTTTATTTGTGAGTGTGAGAGTTGTTCTTGATATGAAGTCCTTAATTTATATTCAATCTTTTGAATTGAGTGTATCGACTATTTGTTTTTGTGAGGGCACTTGTTTCCTAATAAATTGATGATGTTATTAACTTTCTTTGATGAGAGTAGGTGATCAAGCTTAAATTTGATGAGTTCAAAGTCACTCTTTGGAGTTAGGAGGTTAGAGGTTTGTTGTTTACTTGGATTTCTTGCATATTGATTGAGAAGTCTACTTGATATTTTGAAATTTGTATATGGCCTAATTGTTTTATTAACCAAAGTGATGACATTGCTAGTATGATTTATTTTTATGAGCTTTAATGTCTGGTCGAAGACGAGCAAAAGTTTTAAGTGTGGGGTGTCGATGTGAGGCCAAAATACATATTTTGATCATTATTTACCTCACATTTATCATTTATATTTGTCCTTTTTGAGCAATAATTTGATGGACTGTGGTAAATTACATATTTTATTATTGGTGGAAAAATGAAGAAGTTTGAATCTAAAAAGAATTAAAAATGGAAAGTTGAAGAAGGAAATCAAGCACGCAGCTTAATGGATTAAATTTATTACAATAATATATTTCTATATATTGTGCAAAAATGAACGCCAATTCAATTTGAAGTAGGCTTATTACTGCCACGTGTCAGCAGCTAAGGCCATCTAATTCCTTAGAAGACGGCAACAACAACAAATTATTCCAGAAACAACAAATAATTTCTGGAAATCAACTCCTGTCCAGTTTTGATATCCTAATTTGTTTGAACTCAATTATTTTATTTAGGGTTTCCTACATCTATAAATAGGACATAGAAAAAATTATTTGTGGAGGAGACCAAGAACCATGAAACAAGACACAATATAAATTTTCTTCTAGCTTTAGAACTTTGTAAGAGCCGCCATGGAGGCGGGAGAATTATGGTTTATTCTTTCTTATTCTTTATTATTTATTTGTATTTGTGATTAATAAAATACAGTTTAGCTATTATTCTTAACTTTTTATCATTAACACAAGCATATTTATTTTAATAAATTTTGATTGTGCTTTTGGATAATGAGTAGCTAAATTTCACAACTAGGGTTGTGGAAACCATGGGTGAAGTAAAAAAGTATGAGTAGTAATTAAGAAATTCATGAATAGTGTTTTTTCATGTATTGATAATTACTTAGTTTAGAACTCTTTTTAACACGTGCACGCATTAGAACTCGCCTTGTTGCTACTTGCCGGACCAAGAAGGTAGTTAATAAGAAAAGAATTACCAACGTAGATTCAGTGTGATACTATCTAATAGTCTAATGTCGATTGGTGCAAGGGTGAAAACTAAGTCATGCATTGATGTGATGTCTAATATAAGGTAAAGGTTATACACACGTAGCCAGACCACGGTGCGGGGTGAACTTCTCTAGTTGTTGGGCCAAGGAATTAGAGATACCTAACTTATCAGTTTGCATGTAATACACTAGGAAAGAATTGCTATTACTAGGATTACCGCGTTATGAACCTATAGGGTACACATTCCTAGTTATATTTATTAATTTGAATATAAATAAATACTTAGTTCAAATCTATTTTTATTGCTTTTATTTTTATTTCATCATAAATCCCCCATTTTTATATAACGACTATCGAGTTAAATATTTGCTATTGATAATATTCTTCCATATTCTCTGTGGGATCAACCCGGACTCATAGTTGAGTAAATATAATGCATACGATCATTTATATTTTTTTCAAGAAGTATATTTGAACTTTAACGTATCTAAATAGTCATGTTTAGGGTCGAAACATCTAGGTAAGACTCCCAAGTACCACCCTAAGGGTCCTTGAGGAGGACCCAAACGTTTGCCAAGAGGCTGCCAAGACAGCCTCATTGACGCCCATAGTTGACGCCATTAACCAATTGACGCCCCGTTCAAAGGGGGTGTGTCTCCAAACTTAGTTGTGGGATCTTATCCCCTAAATGAGGAGCCTCTGATCAAAACGACGGAGCAACAAGATGGCTCATCAACCTATTGACACCCCGTCAAATGGTGGCCGTCGAATGGCACCTGCTACACTGCAATGGCTAGTCCAGCCTAGGGGTGAATGGTAAATTTAATCCATGTTCTAATTAAAGGGTTGACGGTTATTTTTCCTATTTTAGGGTACTTTAAGCTATTTAAAACATTGAAACACCAAATTAGAATTCATTTTGTCAAATTAAACACTCACTCTCAAATAACATTCTCTTTTGAATTCTAATGGAGACCAAGCTCAAGATCAAGCTAGGATATGAATTTCCAACTGATTATTCTTCGATTTTTGTGGGTATTAAATATATAAGGTATGGTAACTCTTATACTTGGGTAACCTTTTATCCAAGGAGTTACATTAATGATTTTCCAAAGAGTTTCTATAATCAAAATTCCCAATTTCCGATCTATACATTGGTTCATTGTCAAATGATTTTCAAATTCATTGTAATGATAAATTGATGTTTCATCATGTTTTTTAAGATTATTTTAAATTTAATTCCTACAAGAACCCATGATCTCCCTAATCTCTCAATTTATCGTAAAGTCGGTTTGGTAATCTTGATTGGATGTTAATGGAATTATGTTTAGATCGTGATGTATTGTTGAATGCTATTTTTATCTATACCTATTGATTATGAATTTTTGAGTATTTATCTATGATTATCATGGATTGGATAAATGGTAAGTTGACTTAACTTCTAGCCTATAGTATGGGATTGATGTTGTATGATTTGGTCCACTTATGGTGGTGGTGTTTACTTGTTGTCTATGTATACATGTTTTGATAATGGCCTTGAGGGAAATAGATGTAAAGTGAATTTATATTATGTTGATCATAAGTATTAACTTTATGTATGTAGTCCTCAATGTTAGTATCATGATTAAGGTGTGTTGATGTTGTGAAGTATAATGTGAATGATGATGTTAGGGTAAGGTATGGTCAACATGCTTGATTGTGATAAATATTATTGTATAATGGCCCCTACCTATATAACTCTATATGAATGTGTGATTTTATGCATTTTAGGAGTTGTCTATTCACATGTTGAATGTGCTCTTGTCTCCTATGACGAAATTTGGGTGTATGGTCTATAGTCCCTAGATTCTCTATATGTGAGTTGTGATCCTTTGAATGGAGGTTTCCTCATCAATAATGTTGTTTCTATTTTTTGATCATGAGGAGGAAAACACACACACCATGCATAACTGTGAGTATGATATGTTTATGGTGTCAATTGAAAGGATTATTCTCATATGAACCTTTATATCTTTTTATGCATGAAAAGTATGTGACTAATAAAGTATGAGCAGGTTTTTTTCTAAAGGTGTTTATATGAAAGGCTTTCTCACATATGTATACACAAACATGAATATAGGAACGAATAAGGTTATGATAATCTAGTGAAAGTGAGTCTTTTGAAAGGTTTCCTCAATTGTGCTCTAGACTAAACTATGTTATGAATATTTTGATTATGTGAAAGGACATTCTCACATAATATAGTATCTATGATGAAAGGTCATTCTCATCTTAGAAACCTTTTTTGAGATACATGATGTATAAGGGAGTAAGTACCTAGAGCCTACTTTATGAATTAATCATAAGTACAGACTTAAGGATATTAATGAGGGAGTTCAAGCTTAGCACTAAGTGGATATGCACAATTAGCAAAAGACCTCTCCGCTAATGCAATAGGTTGGGTCATCTAAGTGCTACTAATGAGATGGAAGCCTCTTCGCTAATGAAATAGGTCAGATTTCTAGAAGCAATCTCACTATCACTTAAATGCGTGCCCCTGTAGATTCTAGCTAGTAGATCCACCTAGATAGCTAAATTGTAGGTTCCACCTTGGCAAGTAGAACACCTTCTTTCGGTGAGGGGTTTTATGACACCGGATTTTATGTAGATAACATGGTCAATATCGGTTATGGCTATGTCTCCTTAGAGTTAAGAAATAAACTAAGATAAGATTATGAACATTAGTCATGATTCCTTGAATGGTTACTTAGTGTAGGTAGGACTATGGGACCTTCTTACGCGTTTCACAAGTGGACTTTAACCTTTATAAAATAAGTATTATGGTTCATGTATGTTGATATGAATGCATGCTAAGGTTGACAAAACTCATGTCAAGACATGAATTATGATTATGCATGTTAATTACATTTATGGCTTCTAAATGACTTTTCTTAGTATGTATGGAGGAATGAGACTCCATGTGTACATTGCACAAGTAAGCTTGTGAAGGGTTTGTGAGGGTGTTTTATCTATTATATGAACAAAATGGGTTATGACTCAGATGAAATGAATGAAAGAGTTCATATGTGAACATTTATGAAGTATATTGGTCTTATGTCTAATGTTAAAATGTATGTGTTGTATCCAATTGAATGTGATGTGCCTATGTCTAGGGTTATGTCCTAGGATCACTTGATGTGAGTTTTCTTTTTCATGTACTAGATAGTAGTAACTTTGTATTATAAGGGTTGTGTCCCTATTATATTGTAGTCGAGTTGTAAGATGGGTATATCAAGACTTAGTACTTCCATTGTATTTTAAAAAGGTTTAAAATAAGATTACTTTTAGTCTTGTGTTATATTGTGATAAAGTTTCAAATTTTTCGCTATTTTTATGTCTATGCGATGAACGATGTCTAAGGGCTTGTATAAGACCTACGAGAGATAAAGTGAACCGTGTTATGTCTAGGGGATACTCTCCGGTCGTTATAGATTTTGTATTGGAGCATAAGGTTATAACATGGTCCTAGGATTCAAAGTCTCATAAACCACGTCCAGTAGAGTCTTCTTCATCGGTGTGAGTCGTGCACATCTATGAGTGACAAGCTATAGGAAGATACAAGTTTCACTTTCTTCATTACTCTTGTGTCATGCCGTAGATCTTAACTCTATATGATCTCTCTCTTATTTCCCTTGTCCGGTGGTCTTCTAGATGTGATTGCTTGGAAGGGGTGATGTTGCAAGGCTTGAGGGAGAAAAGGTGAGTTTTGATGCTTATTATGGTTTGGTGACGAGATAAGTATATGGGAAGGTGGATTTTAAAGATATTGTTGTGATGCCAATCATAAATACATGTGACCTATGAGTTTGAGGTATTATAGTAAAAAAATAAAGTTATGTTGTGATGTATTCTAGCATGATAAGAATTGTTATAGTTGAATGAAGTTCTTTTTGGCATGATGGATTACTTTAAGGTTATGTGCAATAATAGTAGGAAGTTGTGGTGTAGAGTTGAGGAGTTTTTAAAGAATGTGATATATATAAGGTGAGAGTTGAAAGTTGCCCTTTTTATTTGAGTAATGCTTCATAGTTGTCCTTATGTCGATCGGAGTCTTTGTGTAGGCTTACTCTTAACAAGGGAAGAAGGTTTTCTTCAATGAGTAGGGATTATGTTTTGCTCTAAGGTTGACTTATAGGGATGCATGTACCCCTTAAATACATAGGAATAAGAAGGGATTTGATGTTGACCAACTTTAAAGAGGATTGTTGTCTTTTAGGATTGATTTTAAGTGTGGTCATTTGAGAAGAGTGCCTAGATTGTACCTACGCATGGTTGTTTGGAGGATTCCACCAAAAGTGATGATAAGGGATGAAAATGTCTATAAGTTGTCTTGATATAATAATGGAAGGAAAAAAAGAGGCTTTTATGGCCAAATTTCTTCTAAGTTCCCCTAAGATTTTACCTAGAGAGGATGGTTACCCTAAGTCTCTAGAAAAGTGGTAGTGGATATCAAGAGTCCAAATATGTGTTCTATGCCTTGTTAAAATCCAATATTTCTATAGTCCTATGTTTGAGGGAGATTCTCTAAAGGCTATAGATGAACTACCTAAGGTGATGAACCTTGAGGATTAAATTTGGAACTACTTACCTTTTTATGGCTTGGTAGTAGAATTTGATGAAAATATGGTGCTACCATTGGTATTCATGGAGTAGTTAAGGCCTCATGTTGTTGGATAGTGTGACCCAACTTGATTTTATGAGTCTTCCTTAAGTAATGGACTTGGAGGATTAGTGGTGCTTGAGTGGTACCGATTGATGATTGACTTGGTAAGCGTTTTTTTATTTGGGTAGGTTTGAAATCCTCAATGGTTTAAAATCATATTATGTGAGGAGTATGAGGTTTAGTATTGACTTGTTTCAACCTTGGTATTTAAATGCATGATGTGATGAAGATTTGATTAAGCTCATCCAGAGTGGGGGGATAATGTGCCTAGATGTTCAGGCATTGAGTTCCCTTAATGTTCATACATTGATCTTCCTTGAACTTCTCCATGTTGAGAATCACTTTGAATGATGAATATTAAGTGGAGTGATTTAGATACTCATTTATGATCTCTTGAAATTCTCACTTAATGGGGTGTAATTGAAGATTTAAATGGTTCCTCGAAAAGAGTGAAATGAGGTGATGTTTAAAAGGGGTATGCATAAACTTAAATCCCAAGAGGGGGATGTTTTGCATGATTAGTAAGTTTAGTAAGTTAAAGTCCTCTTGGGTGACATAAGTTGCTCTTAGATGGGTTTACCCTAAGTTGGGATGATGAGTTGAGTAGTAAGGTGGTGATATCCCTATCTTTTCCTTCTATTCTTACACAAGCTTGGGACCAAAGAGTTCCTAGTAGCTTGTTCATGTTTGGAGTTTTGCATGAGTATTAGTTTCATGTTCTCCATATGATATGCATGTCCTAGATGAAACAATTATATGTATGTTTTGAAGGATTCTTATTGCACAAAAAGTGATTTTTGATAAATTTCATGTTTCTCATGTTGTTATGCATCTTAAGATGGTGAATGCGCATTTGACTTCATGAGATGGGTTAATGAACATGCTTGATTTGACTTTTGGTATAAGGGTATTGTGGCCTTACCTTGAGATGTTGAGCTTTCTTTAAATGAGAAAAGATAAGTTCCTTTTTTTGAATGTGTGATTTTGTTATTCGGGAAGTGTTGAAATAGGCTCAATATTGAGAAGTGATGTTGTATATGTCCAATATCATTAATATGTGCCTATGAATTGTAGTAATTTCTCTAAATGATGCATGTTCATGAAAACTAGTTATATGCAAGAAACTAAAAATTTTGTGAAATAACTTCCTAATGTTGTGATGTGTTTGGTGTGATATACCATTTTGACTTCATGAGGAAGGGAGTATGAGCATGACTTGGTTAGAAGTTATATAATACCTCCTTAAACATAATTAAGGAGAAGGTAGTCCCTCCTTGAGCATAATTAAACATGGTAATGTCATGTATGGATTTGATGGTATTATGTCTAAATGATAAGATTTGTATTTGATCTACATTGCTCATCATTAAGGTGAATTTAGTATGAGTTACTTGATTGCCTCATGAATTGTAATGTTGATCATGCCTATGTGTTATTTGAAAGCTATTGCATGTTGGGCCTTATGATGAAATGATGAGCATGTCTAAAGTGGGAGAAGGTAGTTCTTCCAGATTTCAATGAGTATGAGGATGCATCTGTGCATGTTACATTTATAGAAGTAGTTCATGCTTGCTTATGTTGCTTTGGGAGTGCATAATGGTATGAAGTTCGTGTTCTTTGTGAATTTTGTGCATTGACCATTATGTTGTAGTAATGTTGAATGTTGTGAGTTTCTAGTTGCTTCATTAAGTCCTTGGAAGTGTCTTAAATGTCATTCGAGGTCGAATGTTCCCAAGTGGGGATATTATAACAACCCTCAAAATGAAATAGCAATAACTAGATCCTCACGTGGTTTTTATTAGTTAATATCCTATTACTAATATAAGAAACAACTTGTAATTGTTGGTTTTACTAGGTTAGAGGTCAAACGTCAAAGGACAACCAAGACATCCGGAAACAAGTCTTTTGTGTGCTAGTGTGCCCTTGTATGTTTGCCTTGTTTTGAAGTGTTATTTCGAGTCTAAAATGATAGTAGGGGACCATAGTATCCAAATGGTCATATTTAGGGTCTAAATATCCGGGTAAGACTACCCAAGGACAACCCTAATGGTCCTTGAGGAGGACCCAAACGTTTGCCAAAAGGCTGCCAAAACAGCCTCATTGACTCCCATGGTTGACTCCCCTTCAACCAATTGACGCCCTGTCAAAAAGGGGTGTGGCTCCACACTTAGTTGTGGGAGATTATCGCCCAAATGAGTTAGCCTCTGACAAAAATGATGGAGCAACAGGACGTCTCTTCAACCTGTTGACGCCCCATCAAATGGTAGCCGTCGAATGGCACCTGCAACACTGCATTGTCTCGACCATTCTAAGGGTGAATTGATAAATTCACCCCATGTTCTAATTAAAGGGTGGAAGTTTATTTTACATTTTAGGGTATTTTAATTTATTTAAAATTGAAACCCCAAATTAGAATTCATTTTTCTAGTTAAACCCTCTTTCGCAAATAACATTCTCTCTAGAACTCCAATAGAGACCAATCTCAAGATCAAGCTAGGTGATGGATTTCCAACTGATTCTTCTTCGATTTTCATGGTATTCAGTATGTAAGGTATGGTAACTCTTCAACATTGTATAAACTTTCATCCATGGGTAACATGAAGTTAAGCAATTACAAGCAAACTCCCTTTCAATTAAATTTTAATTGACAATTTCAAGAACAAAGTAGAAAAACACCCTAAAAAGTATAAAGTATTCTTCACAGAGCAAAGTGTTTGTATCTTCACAAAAACTATTCTTACTATTCATGTGTTCCACTCGTGAATTCCCCTTTTATTGACATTTTCCTAAAATTTTGCCAAAACATAGGATGATACCTTTTGGCAAACGTTAGTCGGACTTGCTGAGCTTATTCATTGACTTACTAATCATGCTTTAGTCGTCCTTATCTTGCTCTAGGATTCAAGTGTTTGAACCTCAGTCGGAGAGCTCGTTTGAGTCTGCCTTTTATATTTGGTGTATCATCGAGTACCACCGTAGTTTACCTTTCGAGCCTTCAATTTTTCTCCTTGGACTGTTGCTTTTGGTGATGGTTAACAAGTTCACCCTTCTAATTCGGCGCATTGTCTTTTCTTTTGGAGTTTACCGACCTACCTCGATAAACACAAGTGTTGTGCACCATCATATTGAGCGGGGCCATTATCACTAGGCGATCTGCCTTTTTTTTTGGCTATCATCAGTGCATAGTTTGCAATTCCTTTTACACTTCTGGTCATTCTTTCAAAAATTCATCATTGTGTTATCCATTAGCCTTCATAGCTGAAAATTAGAAAATATCATCAGAATAGGACATAGTCAGGCATTGAGAATACTAATATTGAGCTTAATCAGCCTCAAATGATGAAAATCTACCACTCATCAATACCCTTCAACTTAAATCGTTGCTTGTCTAAAATATTATTCAATGAGAGCTAACATGCAAAGACCATTACTAGACTACTCTCAATAACAGGCTATACTTAATCATGATCAAAAAGCTTAAAATGATGACTAGCCAATTTCTACAAAAGCTCAAGGTCACTGTAGATATTTTTTTATGAAAGACCATTTTTCAATAAATGTATTCAAGTGCCCTTACATCAACACCGATTCCATGCTCTCACAAATAAAATCAACAAAGCAATAAGGAATCAATGCATCTCTCATTCTCTCAAAAGAGAAATAACTGTAAGCTTAATCCTATAGGTTTCCCATATTTTTCGATCATCACAACACCTAGCATGAGAGATTTGAAGAGTCTTTTAAGCTTGTAATAGGGCTGAGGGTTTAGGTATGTTCAATTTGGCTCAAGACTTCATCTTTTAGAAGCATTGTTGCAATAATCTTCTCATAGTCTCAAGTACTCTTCATTATTCTTCATTTGATAACTCAAACTTTGACTTTTCTGTCGCTTTATTTAAAATCATCTTTATTTCATCACTTCTCTTTTTTTACTTTAATTTTTTTTCAATTTTTCATCACAATGATTCTTTCTCTCTTTTTTTTCATAAAGAGGGGTTCCTTCTTTTTGTCAAAGACCACATTTAAGTCTCATTTCATCTTTCTTTTTCCTTCACTTGCTTTCCTTCATCCTTCCTTTCCACACCCCCAACTTCAGTTTTTGGCCTAAGTTTGCTATTCAAACATAACAAAGCTTTAGAGAGGGTTTTAGGCGAGAAGGTAGGGACAATTTGTCTCAGGAGGTTTTAGTTTTGTTTGTCAATAAATGGCTTAGGCTCAAATAGTGCAAAATTAGATGCACACCATTACAATGTATTCACAAATGATAATGAAAAATTGAGTTCTCTCTGTTTTTTACCAAGATCACGCCTTCCAGTTACCGAAGTTTAGACAATTAGGCTAAAAAGGCGAATTCTAGGATTCCACACACATATTTTCAAGTAAGAGCTCACCACACATGGAACTTCGGATACACTCATTCATCATATCCCAAAATGATCAAAATGTACGTGTAATGTTTATTGCAAGGATCACATTAAAACATAGCTAGTCATCAAAGGATTCAAAATGTGAAACCACATCAACATTTATCATGCAACACCTACACTATACATCATACTCATCATCAGTACTATTAAAATCAATATTGAATACAATCCATCCTTGAATTATCATCAATGAAAACTCAAGTATTTCATGATTTTCAAAACTCATGGGGTAGTTGCGAAATTGAGAGAAAACAAAATAAAAGTAACAAAAGATAATCAAACGAAATTAAAAAATCTAATATAAACAAAAGTAAACTACTAAAACTGAAACTACTATGTCTTAACAAAAGTTTAAAGCCATTGTAAAAGACTTTTTGAAAGGACTCCAAGAACTCTTTAAACTTGACTCTTAGCTATACCTTGAATTTGAATCATGGATTCAAGTGTTATGATCTAATGTTATGGATGTCTCTTGATGTTTAGACGTACCTCAAAGTGTAGAAATCAACTAAAAACATAGGAACAATAAAAAGAAAATCAAACAGAAAGAAGTGGGAAACGGTAGAGGCCTGGTGACCCTGGCATACTGAGTGGCACCAGACCCTGACCTACAGAACATGGGTTGGGTGCACTGAGTGGTGCAGCACCTCAGGACCTATCTGACAGAATATGATGTTGGGCGCACTAAGTGGTGCGGTGGCCCACCCCTTTTCCCATAAAACTTGAAAAAATTTCTACTCGTTTTTTGACCCTTATTCGTTTAGAATCAAATTGTTTCTTTCCAAATCACTTAGATTCAAATACCCAACATTGTTATACATGAAGCTACTAAAAACCCTAAAACTCATATGATTATTTCAAGAACTCATCAAAACCTCAACAATCTAAATTTTGAAAGAAACTGCATGAAACTCATCAAGAAACAAATCCTTTACTTCCAAGTAATTATACTGAAATAATAATGATTCGTGTGTGGGGTGAACTAACTCAACTCTATGTGAACTCATACACCTCTTAGGGATCAAAACCTTGGCGAAATCTTCAAGAACTTAAGGAACGCTTGACTTTTCTCCCTTTCTAGGCTTTTTTAACTTCTGTGAAAGCCCTAGCATAATTTTTTAGATTTTTAAAAATGAAACAAATCAATTCTAACCCAAAAAAATTACCAAATTTTGTTTTAAGTTAATTGGGTAAGGAAAATACCAAAATACCCCTAGTAAATCAGGGTAGCTTTCCTTAACTAGACAGCCCGCCTTTGAACTAACATATATCCCTCATACGATCTCAAAATTAGCAAACTCGATGGAGTTGGAAAGAGGATTACAAAACCATTCATTTGATATCTTATGGGCTACCTGATTCATCTTGTAGTGAAAGTTACGGTCATTTGAAGTTCACCCACAACCCATATTTACCATAACTTCCCAAAATTTCCAATGTTATTCTTTCCAAAATAGTTCTTTCTACAAATATCATCCAAAATTGAAAAATAAGAAAATACAAAACAAAAGGATATTATTGGAAAAATGTCCCTCATCCCACAAAAAAGGAAAGTGTAGTGTCCTCAATGCATAAGTAATAAAGTATGGGAGGAAGGGTAAAAGGTCCCCTTGACAGGCTAAGCCTCTTGAGGACTCGCATCTGGAGTTTTTGGAGGTGAAACATCAACTGGAGCATCAGTTCCCGACAATACAAAAGGAAAAAATATGGCATCAGTTGGGGCATCAGTGTCCATCACATCATTTGAGGAATACTAGAGTTTGAACATACATCACTAGTACCAACTACTAAAGTCTTCTGAAGGAATCTTTATAGTGTATCCCGAAGAATAAGCTCCTCACTATCATGCAACTCTATAAGCATTTGTGCAATCCTATGCTCATTCTCCTCACTCCTTTTATTTAGCCTCTAATCTAGCAATGAGGTTCACATTGTGGGCCTCAATCAACCCTTGACACTTGGTCACCATATCCCTCAAAAGGGGAAATGCCCTCTTGATAGCCCTATAAATCAATCTGGTCATATCCTTATCAACCCTTGTGACTCTCACATCTGTAAATCGATCAAGAATGCCAATTTGATAAATTAAGTCCTGTGTTAAGAAAGGATGGGTAGTTAGAGTGGTGGCAGACACAACAAGAGTAGTTTTGGTAGCACTAGTAGTAGTAAGAGGAGATGTAGAAGATGAAGGCATAAAAAATGAGAAATATATACATGCTTAGTCCATATAAGGAGTTGGTGTGCTAGCCTTAGAGGCTAGAGTAGAAGGATCAACAATGAGCATGGTGTTTGGTTGTGGAGGTTCCTCCGAACTACATCATCCCATGACAAATAAGCCTCAATTCTTTGAATGTCATTAGAGGAGGCTGGGGTGATCCGCATATATATATTCCTCGACTGGGAACTTCTGTATCATCACATATATTCGTGATCAAGATCTGGAACAAAAGGCAATTTTACTTTTATTGATTTCTCAATTGTATCTCGTCCATAATAATAGTCCACATATTAATGTTGTCTCGGTCAATGATCGTTCCCACCAATACTGCCTTGATATGGAAAAGGATATATTTATTTTGTGAGGGAATAATGTTGTTGCTAATATATCCAACGAGTACCGGACAACAATGTTTAAGTCATTCTTCTCTATGCAAGAATTGTCTGCCATCAAAGGAGGGGAGATGTCAAATATGAGTGGGGACAATCACCTTTCAAATAATAAAGATCATGCTACATCCGGTGTGAAAACATATCTGCCTGAAATTTTGGTATCGCTAATGAAATGTTTAGTGCCCCGGCGTGGCATTGCACATTTTTGCCACAGTCTTACACTTCAAATGAAGGCTTCCAAATAATGCCCTTTGGCCTCTTTGGTAAATCTTGGTCATAGGCTATATATAACTCGCGCACCCAAGTAGGAGCATAAAGGTCTCAAGGTCGTGTGAACCCCTCGAAATTAATGGAATTGTATGGTGTCCTAAATTATCAGATGATAACTCATGGCCCTATCTACGGAGAGTCCTCTCTCTGCAATAATAGTGCATTTTCTAGAAGCCTTGATCCTATTTAGGCTCTTGGAGAAATTATTGGGAGACCTCTGGAGGTTGGTGCTTGGGTTGATGAAGGTTGCACCTGTTTTGGCCGAATGTTCATTTTCTTTCTTACAACCCTTTTGAGGGTTTCACACTTGCTTGTGTGGATGTTTGTGGGGTGGTATATTGTAGTCACTGAGGACCCTCATATTTCTCAGTGATAACTATTCACTTCTTCTTTTTCAATAGACGAGGAGGAGGTGTAACACCTAGTAAAAACTAGTAAGAAAGCTAGAGTCTAATGGAAACTGATAGGTGAAACTAGAGTCTAACGTGTGAGCATTTGAGATTGCTACTTGGTTTTTGGTTGTATATTGAATTCCCGAGCTTACATTGAGGTGTATAGGAGTTAAACATCAAGTTACATCACCCGAAGGACCACCCAAGGGGTCACTGAGGAGGACCCCAAAAAAGTCACAAAAATCTCAAAATTTTGGTGACTCACGGATGGCCATTCACGGCTAGTAGACCAGACCACGCCCCGTAAGTTATGGAAGTATATCAAGTACGGCAAGGTTCCTTAAAATGAAGCTTTATACCCCAACCACGGAAGTTATTGACGGACAGTAGACCCATCAACTGTCCCTGGTTGGGTGGTCATGAATGCTGCCAGTTTTAAAGGTTTTTAGTTTTAGTTAGGTGTTTGGGAATTAATAATTTAATTTAATAGGGGTTAATATATAACATTTAATTAGTTAAATTACCTCCTATATAATCTTAATGGACTCTAAAAAAATCATTTTAACTCATGTTAACTAAAGAACCTAGATCAAAACCTAACTACCTTTCCGTCCAATAATCTTCTCTCCAGAACCTCCATTAATGAACGAAGGAAGAGATCAAAATAGGGATTGAAAATAGATACTTTCACATTTGATTTTATGGGAATCTACACTTAAGGTATTGAAGTCCTTCATTCTTGGGAAGTTTTGCTAAGAAACCCTTCTAATTGTGATTTCAAACTTACCCAAATTCTGGGTTTTCATCCAATAGCATTGGTCACCTTCTAAAAATGTTTAAATTTTTCAATTATGATTTTTAATGTTTATATATAACTAATTATGGGTGGATTTATGGTGTATTAATATTTTTTGAAGAAAATCCCCATATGACCCATGTTTTCCCCTTCTTTCTCAATTGTAAACATCGTATGTCTTAATTGATGAAGGGAGTTTGATAATCTAGTATCTTTACATTTATTAGGTGATTGTATCATGAAACTACTCTATACAATGTTCTAATTATAATAGTTAGGTTTATATCTTGATGGATTGTCTTATATAATATCACCTAGACACAAACTCCTTAAGATAAAGCTTGAAGACATGATTTGACTTGATTATGAATTATGTGATCGATCATGGTTGTGTAGTATTGGAATGGAGTTTATATGTTACGATATGACTATTATTGATCAATAATGAGGCATGTGGTTAGGTTACCCTGAGAATTAGGTATACTTGATGATCATGTGAGACATTGCTTGAGTGTAAGGCTTGTAACATAAAGATGACCCCTAAGACTTTTAAGTGTAAAATTTAATATGAAGAAATTATGAATGGTAAGGCTTATAGAAGAAATTTATGTTAAGTTGTATATGTCCCAAATGTGAAAGTATTTTATCCACATGACCTATAATATGATTACATGAGTCTGTGCATGAAATGAATGGATTTTTTGAGGTATGATTGTGTTAATGTTCCATGTCTTGAATACTTGATTGTTGACTCCAAACGACCTTTGAATTTAATGTATGAGGTGTATGCATGATTGTGATATTATATACATGCTTATGCACCCCTTTAGGGGACAAGTTTCTACAATTATAAGGTTATTGTTGTGGTGTCATTGTAAGGACAATTATACATACACTCACCTATGCATGAATATGACTATGATGTATCTAAGGTGTCAATTGAAAGGTTAGTTCTCATATGCACCTTTACATACTATTAAGCATGAAATGTACATGACCATGATGATCCACTTGAAAGGTGGAGGTGTTTACTTACTATGTATGAACTATTGACCTACTTGAAAGGTGGGGTTTTGTAGTTATTGTGCATATTGTGGTATTGATGCAAGATCCTTCTTTACTATGCCCTACACATGATTAAGTATGATATCATATGACTATGTATGATATGTTATGAGTACGTAATACATGTTATGACTATGCATGATATGTTAATAAGACTATGGTAGTATTGTTGTGTTGAATGAAAGGTTATTCTCATGAACACACTATGATTATGATGTGAAAGATTTTCTCACATGTTAATGATTCTAAGGTTGGAAGGACATCTCACCCAATGAATCCGTGAGCCATTATGATATTATAATGATTGGAATGTTTGGGAATTCCCTTATCAATATGAACTTAAGTAAAACGTAATTTTACTTTTAAAGGAAATCATGCTTAGCACCTAATGAACATTAAAATGAGATGGAGGCTTTTACGTTAGCAAGTATGTCTTCCCATATGGGTTCCTTCTATGTTTAGCAAGTCCAGGTTCCCATTATATATGTCGTCTCATGAGATAGAAACCTTCTACATCTAGCAAGTCCGGTTTTCTAGTAGCAATATTCTTGTTCCATAACTATGTGGTCACATAGGTCTTAGCTAGTGGATTCACCTAAAAGCTAAATATGTCCATTCTACCTTAGACAAGTAGGACACCTCTTTTAGGTGTGGGGGTAGAACACCGGACTCCATGTATCTCACATGGTCTATGTCGGTTAAGGCTAATCCCTAATGTTAAGAATATGAATTACGATAAGAGCGTGAGCTATGTATTGTTGTTCCTCAAGAGGTTCTACTTAGTATGAGTGAGTCATGATATGTTTCTCTTATGACATGATGATTATAATGTAAGATATGGTTTAGATGAATTATAAATATGAACATGAACTATACTTTATGACTCCTTAATGAGCTTTACTTAGTATGAGAGGGGTATGAGACTTTACTTATACCTTGCACAAGTAGACTTGTAAAGAGGTTATGGTGTGGTTTCCTTATGATATGAAAATGTGTGAATCCATATATGTATGATATGAATATGTTGCATGAACTATGACTATTGACTTCTAAAGTAGCCATGGTGTAGTTCCATTTTAATATAAGGATTTATGAGTTAATGCATGCTCCAATTGAGTTAGTGTTATGATTGACTTTCCTTGATGTGACCTAGTGATTATGAATGTCTTTTTATTATGTGTATAAACTATGGATAAGATTAATGTATGATAAGTATGAGCATAGTAATCCAAAGGTGGTACTCAGTGTAGGTAAGGTTATGGGGCTTTATCTACACATGGTACAAATGCAACCTAGGGCTACTTATGCGGTTATTTTATGATGTAATGATCTTGATATTTGACTATGTATGAGTATTATTTCTTGTAATGAGTGATATTGCATTAGGACTATGTTTAGAGACTATTCTTATGGTGATGTTGTTATATTTTGTACTTTGATGAACTATATGTGAGTTGCTTATGACTTATGATTCTCAAACTCTTTCAAGATTATGTTCAAAAGTGCATATAGAATGGTTTCAATTAAATGTCTCTTTTAAGCATGTTTTAAGGATTTTTTTATGCATGTCTTTCATACATAGTACATTATTTGTGCTAATCCATGTTTCTATATTTTCTAGAAAGTGTAGGGTTTGGAGATGTGATGTCCTATACTAGAAAGATAGGTTTCTAAGGAGCTTGGAGTTGAAGACTTGGGGAATCCTTATAGTTTTGAAAGTGAACCCACCTTGTTCCCTTATGTTTTTACTTTATGTTTTTCGACTTATGTGTTGATCATGTCCCTATGATTGTATTCAAGAGTTCTGATTCAATTATTATTGATGGATTTACACATAGTGTCATAGATTCTCTCTTATTTTATAAAAGACTTCGATTGTAAAGAAATTTTTAAAAATTCCGCATTTTAACCTATGTTCCTATGTTAAAAAATATGCTAAAGGCTTGTACGAGACCCCTGCGGGATCAAGTACGCCGTGTCACGTCTAGGGGATGCTCTCGGGGCGTGACATGAGGGTGAGACTCTTTGTCAAATTTTGAATCCAAAGTTACAACCTACTTCATTTTTGTCTTATCCATAATCTACAAAGAACACACATTCAAACATAGATCGGTGAAAGTCAGTTGAAATTAAACTCACTTGAAAGTAGAGTAAAAAAAACTACTCTGATGCTTGCCTAACGTTAATGTGAATCTCCTAATATTTTTATAAATATAATATTTGTAAACACTCAAAATTATTTTGAGAGACTTATAAATCCTAAGAGAAGACATTGTTACACTTAAATAATTCTGATGGGACTTTTTCAAGGACCTATGTACAAGAGAATTACAAAAAAAAAAGGGACATGTAGAATGTCGTTGTCAATATTTAAGGAAAAATATGAATTTTCTAAATAACATGTGGCATGGATAGATTGTGACATATATTTATCAATAGATTCAATGAAGTTCACTTACTTAGGTTGTTAGAAGGAGATTAATATTACAACAGTGTATGCTAGGTTTAGGTAGGGTTATAGAAAGGTTGAAACTGTTGGATAACTTAGAAAAAATTTCTGAAAATATTCATGTCAATGAATAGTATTGGGTCAGTCAATGCGATAGTATACTAATAAGATAATTTAGGGGGATTTGTAGTAACACCACATACTTTGCTTAGTGTATAAGCTCCTGTAGTCTTGTAGAATTAAAGTTTACAAGCATCTTTCTATTATTTAACAACTTCTCAATAAAAGCGATCTTACTTTTAAAATATTATCATGATTTAGATGCTTCAAATAAAGTAAACATATTTTAAATATCAATTAAGTTATGAGATCATGATTTTTAAAGGGGAAATTTATGATGTAAAGTTTATCATTGGATTGGTATTACTAGAATCTTACATTTTCCAGTATTATGATTATAATATGATTACTCTTTATCATTTTCATAGAAAGTTTACTTAGCACCGAGCGGATTTGGATTAATCCCAAAGTCTTTGAACCATGTGTCCCTTAAGGATGTCCTCGGTGTGAGAACAAGAAATCAGATATCATGTTATAGCTCACATGGCTTATGTTGGTTAGTTGCAAACATCCCAAAAGGATATGATTTGTCACTTAGCTTATATTTTATACATTTATCATGATTTTATATTGCATTTAACATTGCGCGGTGTATGATTTTAGCTTACCCGGTTGGTATGATTCAAACGCTCATGCAATATCATGTTTAAACTTATCATGTTATCATGTTTAGGCTCATGCATTTTCTCATATTTAGTGCATTCATGACTCGTATCAAATAGAATAGTTCATAGATTAAAATTAAGTCCATCTAATACATTGTTTGGCTAGTTTATTTTATTTAGTCCCGGGATTGTTTATACCATATAGTCTTATTTTATTTCTAGAAATGGAGGGACAACTAATCCAAGGTTTGTTGAACCTTAGATAAGACCCCTAAATGATAAAAGTATCCCTTTATTCATTTTCTTATATTTCTTTTGTAATTTAATTTTCTTTTTATTTATACTAAAATAATATAAATGTTCTTTTTAATTCTCCAAATTTATAAGTGTAATTTAATGATTTCACTAATATTTTTCTCCCTTTATTTATTCAATGTAGTTCATTGATTTTAACCACTTGCATTATTTTTTAAAATAAGCTTTAGACATTGAACAATATAAGTAGTCTTGAATCTATGTTAATTTAAAAGTATATTTGACCAACAAAAAATTAGAAATACACCATGCCATCAAGGATCTCCTAAGTGGTACTTAGATCATACCTCCAGAATATA
>NC_028647.1:42267895-42269612 GCF_001406875.1 Solanum pennellii
TATATATATATATGTATTGTATGTATGTATGTATAATCCGACGGTTATCTACAATTACATGAAATAAACAATCTCATAATGACACAAGGATATAATAGGAAATAATTTTTTTAGGCTTTTAATTCAAACAGAAGATTAAATGGGAGGCAATGAATGAAACACTTGATGAAAACTAAACTCTGCACTACTGATCCACGCATTACTGATCTGTGTGTTACTAATTCCAACATTACTAATTCCTCCATTATAAATGCTTGTACCAAACAACCCCTCAAAGTACTTAGTTATACATCTCTTGCGCCTATATTTTTTAATAATATAGGAACCATCGTTCTTCAATTTTATTGTGGCAAAACCGGGTTGATTCAACATTGATAGAAGATTGTTGAGTCCTCATGTTTTGGGGACCTTGTCACTACCTATCTTTTACTTCTTTCATGTCATTTCACATTCAAACTTCTTTTGTGAGCTAGAGATTTGTCTTAGTCATAACTATGATATAGAGGCTTGTTGTAAAACTTTGTATGTTTCCAGTTATCAGGATGTTGTACTCTTGTTTTGGTATCGTTTATGATGTTGATTTGCATATCTCAATTTCATGTTTTATTATCTATAATTCCTTAGCTTGGTGGCATGCTTATGTCAAGTGTCTTTTTTAGGTTCTCTTAGGCTGCTATTCGCCATATACATCTAGGGGTAGTTTGGGTAGGTACAGATTTGGATCAACTTGATGATTCATTAGCTATCTAGGAGGACCTTGTGTCGATTATAGATAGGCTAGTAAGTAAGTTGAGGTCCAATAGATTTCCTTGGTAACGGTTAACTGTAGGCATTGTCCAGTTGAACAGGCTACTTGAGAGGCCCAACATGACTTGCTAATTAGATATCCTCACTTGTTCGAGTCCTTGGGTACTTCCCTTACATTAACTTTTAGAAATCAAAGTCTTTTTAGTAGTGGATGTTGTAATGACCTTGAGGTGTTTGGTTGGTTTTGGTATTTATTTCCTATCTTTCCCCTTTTGTAGCTTCTATTTTATGTATTTGATGTGTTGGAATGGGTGGCATGCTTTGGGTGAGATTTTTATTTAGGAGCTTTTATTTAGAAGATGTTGATATTGGTCAATATTCTTGGTAAACATGCTATGGCAAGCTTTTAGTTAGCACAGTTAGCTCTGGAATGTTGATTTTAAGTCTAGAAGGACCTTTAGTTTGGATCTCATAATTGTTAGGTTATGTTTGGAATGGTTGTTTGATTTGTTGTTTTAGGTTGTTTTATGGTATTTTTGTATTACATCAATATTTCATCGAGACAAACTTTTTTGCCATTTCATTGATTCTACTGAGTCCAAAATATTGTTTTTGGTTGGGTGATATAGTTTTTCAGTTTGCATTCGTTGGACCTCCATAAAATTTTGAGGGTTCGTTCGAAATTTGAATTTAAATTTCAAGGTAAAGTCTCTCATCCTAAGACTGGCTCACACCACCAATGCCTCTCTTGTGGAGTGTGGGCTGCACTGAAAAAGTATGTTAACTAAACAAGGAGTCGCACCTGTAGGCTAACCGTTTATTTGGAGTTGTAGGATCCTTATAATGCTCTTAGGTTGCTTAAAATTAGATTTAGACATGTTGGTGGATTTTATTGTGATATCATGGTTATTTTGATATTTTGAAGCTATTATTATTATTATTATTATTATTATTATTATTATTATTATTA
>NC_028647.1:42273896-42284780 GCF_001406875.1 Solanum pennellii
AACACAGGAGCAGAAGTCAACAAAGTCTTGAGCTTTTGAAAGCTCTCCTCACACTCATCAGACCACTGAAAACCAACATCCTGTCGAGTCAATCTAGTCAATGGAGCTGCAATAGTAGAGAAACTCTGAAAAAATCATCGATAATAGCCAGCCAATCCCACAAAACTCCTAATCTCAGTAGGTGAAGTAGGTCACGTCCAGCCTCTAACTGCCTCAATCTTGGCCGGATCTACTCTAATACCCTCCTTAGACACCACGTGTCCTAAGAATGCCACAGAAGTAAGCAAGAACTCACACTTTGAGAACTTGGCATACAACTTCTCTTCTCTCAACCTCTGAAGTACAATCCTTGCAATGCCATGAGATGCAATGTCAAGTATAATGATGCATGTCTTTCTTAACGATACACACCCACTGTTTCTCAGTCTGGGACCCATGGGGGACATATCTGTCCATGCATCTGTCGCGGAGCACGACACGACCCTCGTTAATAGTAACCTTCGCGGCGCGCGATACGTCCCTCGAAATATAATATCCATCGCGGCGCGCGATACGACCCTCGAAATGGTACATCCTCTTACCACAATCATATCTCAGATACAATGCAAATGACATGCTCAAATGAAAATTAGGAGATAACCATTTTGGTAACAAAGCACAATTTACAACAAGGAATACAACACCAACAAATAAGCAATAAGTCTCCAAGTCATTCTCAACACCACACAAGGAAATACACGAATTTCATACGCTTAACAAGGGTTTAGAAATCCACTTGCCTTAGCCAATCAAATGATCACTCTGGGGCTTGAACCTTCCCCTTCCGTTGAGCTTCCGAACCAATGGAATCTATTCAAGCATATATTCTTAATAAGGTTTCAGAACTAACAACACCCACATTATTATGTTTATAACTTTGACCTTTAAATTCACTCAATTTTATGACCAAGTTCATAATTCTTGATGCCAACTCACATTTCAACTATCATATTTTCCAATTAATACAACCTTAATAGTTTTCATATAATATAATATACCAATATTTAATTTTCTTGACTCACTACATAACAAAAAAAATGTATCATCTCTATAAGTCATAAAAAATTAATAATAAAGCTACACTACATGTAGCTCTCACGCTAAAACAGAAAAATTATGGACACACTGCTTCAGCCATGCATTGTATCCTTATGCATATGTTTACTAATATAGTACTTCTTAATGCTTCTCAATTATATCCTCATCATCATGTCATTATTGGCTATCCATTATTTGGCCAACTATCATGCCAAATCCCTACTAAAAATTGATCCAAAAGAGGCAGACGGTGCTACTCAAATCTGGAAAAAAAATAAATAAATCTAATATATCATTCATTCTTTCAAAACTCAAATATTTCAACCTTTTTTAAACCCACATTATAATACTAATATAATTTCTATCATCACTTTATGAAAAGAATAAAATATAATTTTCCTTAATTCAACCAAATCCACACTAATATGTCAACTTTAAAAATTCATTCAGTCCCATTTAATACAAATCAGTAACATTGCATATATACGATAATAAGATAAAGCAGGCATAAATTGAAAAGATTCGCTTACCTTTAGGTCGAATCTCCGTTGTCGAGGTTGCACGAATGGTATTCTAGGGTAGTTTTCTTTTCCTCTTATTTCTTTAAATAATAATTATAGTAAAAGTACTAAATTTCACCAATTTATATTTTTATATATGAGGGACAACTAGTATAGGATTTTAAATAAATTATCACTTTAACCCACTAACTATCTATTAATTCAAGTTAAGCGAATATTCAAAATTTCCAAAAATGACCTTCCGGGTTATTACATTATCCACCACTAAAAATCATGTTCGTCCTCGAACATAAAGTAAAATAAAGTACCTGATGCTTCAAAAAGTTGAGGATATCTGGCAGGCATGTCAGACTCTGTCTCCCAAGTTGCATCCCCCACAGATCGGTGCTTCCATTGCACTTTCACTGAAGCAATCTCCTTGGTCCTAAGCTTGCGAACCTGCCTATCAAAAATAGCTATAGGCTCCTCCTCAAATGTCAAGTCTGGACTTAACTCCACAGAGTCAAGTGAAAGCACATGAGATTCATCCGGAATATACTTCCGAAGCATAGAGACATGGAAAACAGGATGAACTGTCGACAAACTAGGTGGCAAGGCCAACTTATAGGCCACCTCTCCCACTCGGCTCAAAATCTCAAAAGGTCCAATGAACGTAAGGCTAAGCTTTCCCTTCTTTCCAAACCTCATCACACCCTTCATGGGTGATACTCGGAGCCAAACATGATCACCCTCCATAAACACCAAGGCCCTAACTCTCCGCTCTGCATAACTCTTCTGTCGACTCTGAGCTGTCAATAATCTATACTGAATCATACGGACTTGCTCGATAGCATCTCTAAGCAAGTCTGTATCCAAAGAGTCCATTTCTACCGAATCAAACCAACCAATCGGAGACCTACACCGTCTTCCATACAACGCCTCAAATGGGTCCATCTGGATACTAGAGTGATAACTGTTATTATAGGCAAACTCAGCTAAAGGTAAATGTCGATCCCATCTATCTCTGAAATCGATCACACACGCTCGGAGCATATCTTCCAACACCTGAATTGTCCGCTCAGACTGACCATCAGTCTGAGGGTGAAAGGCTGTAGTCATATCTAACTGAGTACCCAGACCATGCTGTAATGCCTTCCAGAAGTGAGAAGTAAATAGTGAACCTCGATCTGATATGATAGAAATAGGAACTCCATGTAGTCGCACAGTCTGACTTATATATAGCTCGGCTAACTTTTCTGCCGTATACTTCACCCGAACTGGAATGAAGTGGGCAGACTTGGTCAGCCTATCAACAACAACCCAAATAGAGTCATAACCACCCACTGTGGTAGGCAAACCCACAACAAAGTCCATAGTAATCCGCTCCCACTTCCAAGTAGGAATAGGCATCCTCTGAGATACACCCCCGGGCCGCTGGTGCTCACACTTGACCTGCTGGCAAGTCAAACACCTCGAAACAAAGTCTGAAATATCTCTCTTCATCCCACACCACCAGTAATGCTGACTCAGATCATGATACATCTTCGCCGCTCCCGGATGGATGGAATACCGAGAACAATGGGCCTCCTCAAGGATCAATCTAATCAAATCGCCTGTCTTGGGCACACAAATCCTGCCTCCGATCCTCAAGACACCATCAGAATCAAGGACAGCCTCCTTAGCTTCCCCTCTCAATACTTTGTCTCGAATGAGACATAATTTTTCATCATCAAACTGGTGTGCACGGATTTGCTCGACTAAAGAAGACCGAGCCTCAATAAAAGCAATCATCCCATCACTCTCTTCTGAAATCTGCAAGCGGACAAGACTGTTAGCTAATATCTGCACATCTCTAGCCAATGGTCTCTCCTCAATACTAAGCGCTGCAAGACTCCCCATGCTAGGAGTCTTCCTACTCAGAGCATCGGCCACAACATTGGCCTTTCCTGGATGATACAGAATGGTCACATCATAGTCCTTCAGCAACTCAAGCCATCTCCGTTGCCTCAAGTTCAAATCCCTCTGGCTAAAGATATACTGAAGACTCCGATGATCAGTGAAGATCTCACAATGCACTCCATACAAATAATGACGCCATAACTTCAGTACAAATACCACAGCCGCTAACTCCAGATCATGAGTAGGGTAGTTCTTCTCATGGGACTTCAATTGCCTAGAAGCATAAGCAATCACTTTCCCCTTCTGCATCAACACACCACCCAAACCAACTCCTGAAGCATCACAATACACAGTAAAGTCTACACCTTCCTCAGGTAGAGTCAACACAGGAGCAGAAGTCAACAAAGTCTTGAGCTTTTGAAAGCTCTCCTCACACTCATCAGACCACTGAAAACCCACATCCTGTCGAGTCAATCTAGTCAATGGAGCTGCAATAGTAGAGAAACTCTGAACAAATCGTCGATAATAGCCTGCCAATCCCACAAAACTCCTAATCTCAGTAGGTGAAGTAGGTCGCGTCCAGCCTCTAACTGCCTCAATCTTGGCCGGATCTACTCTAATACCCTCCTTGGACACCACGTGTCCCAAGAATGTCACAGAAGTAAGCCAGAACTCACACTTTGAGAACTTGGCATACAACTTCTCTTCTCTCAACCTCTGAAGTACAATCCTCAGGTGTCGGACATGGTCCTCCTCAGTCTTAGAGTAAACCAAGATGTCATCGATGAAAACAATCACAAAAGAATCAAGGTATGGTCGAAACACCCCATTCATCAACTCCATGAATGCTGCAGGGGCATTAGTCAATCCGAAGGACATCACTAGAAACTCATAATGCCCATACCGGGTCCGAAAAGCTGTCTTAGGGATATCTGATGCCCTAATCTTCAACTGATGATACCCAGACCTCAAATCAATCTTAGAGAACAATGATGCTCCCTGTAACTGATCAAATAAGTCATCAATACGCGGAAGAGGATACTTATTCTTCACTGTTACCTTGTTCAACTGTCTGTAATCAATACACATTCTCATAGTCCCATCCTTCTTCTTCACAAACAATACAGGGGCACCCCAAGGTGATACACTAGGGCGAATAAAACCCTTACTCAATAAATCCTGCAACTGATCCTTCAATTCTTTCAACTCTGCTGGAGCCATACGGTATGGAGGGATAGAAATAGGCTTAGTGCCCGGCTCCAAATCAATAGCAAAATCGATATCCCTATCGGGAGGAACACCTGGAAGATCAGAAGGAAATACATCGAGAAACTCCTGAACCACGGGAACAGATTCCATGGGAGGTGGTTCAACACTAGTATCCCGAATAAAAGCTAAGTAGGACAAACACCCCCTCTCCACCAACCTCTGAGCACGGATAAAAGAGATGACCTTTCTAGGATAAGAACCACTAACACTCTTCCACTCAACCCTCGGAACACCAGGCATTGCTAAAGTCACAGTCTTGGCATTACAATCAAGGACAGCATGATAAGGAGAAAGCCAATCCATACCCAAGATAACATCAAAGTCCACCATCCCCAGAATGATTAAGTCTACCCAAGTGTCATACCCAGCCAAAGAAACAAGACAGGATCGATACACTCGATCCACCACTAAGGGCTTACCCACGGGTGTAGAAACACGAATAGGTACAGTCATGCTATCACATATCATATCAAATTTAGCAGCAAAATACGTAGACACATAAGAGAATGTAGAACCTGGATCAAACAACACAGACGCAGGTCGATGGCATACTGGGATGATACCTGTAATAACAGCATCAGAGGTCTCCGCCTCAGGTCTCCCGGGGAAAGCATAGCAGTGGCCTCCTCGTCCACCTCCATCCTGGGTGGTACCTCTACCCCCACTCTGCTGAGCTGCAACGCCACTACTAGAAACTCTATCACCTCTACCTGACTGAACTCTGACACGACCTCTACCCTGTGGAGCTTGTGGTCTAGTCTGGAATGAAGAATTAGGTCGAGGCCCACCACGACCCCTTTGAGAAGTACACTGCCGCATTAGATGATCGGGATCACCACAAGTAAAACAAAATCTCTGACCTGGGAACTGTTGTGCGGACCCTGAAAACCCACTATAATTGCCTCGCCCTGTAGGTCGCTGCTGTGAACCGTACGACCCTTGACCCGGGCTATAAAAACCCCTAGATTTCTGGCCACCCTCAAATGTCGGCATAGATGCATGAATAGGTCCCCGCTGCTGAAAAGAACCACTCACTCTCTGTGATCCCCTACCTCCAGATGAGGCACCATGAAACTGGCCTGATATACGGGCCCTTTTAGGGCCCCCAAACTCCTCTCTCTCCATCAATTCTGCCTATTTGGCGGCGCTCACAATGGACTGGAAAGAAGCCCCCTCCCTAGATGTCCGAAACACAGCTGACCTAATAGAGAAAGTCAATCCCCTCACAAACCTGCGGATCCTCTCTGTCTCATTTGGAATAATGGCCAACGCATGCCTAGACAACTGGCAAAAACGCACCTCATACTCTGTAACCGATAAACCATCCTGTCTTAGACTCTCAAACCTCAAGCGACTCTCCTCTCTGACGCTCCATGGTATAAAAAGATCTTGGAATGCACTAGCAAACTGCTCCCAAGTCAAGGGAGGAGATCCAACTGGCAAACTCCCCGAATAAGTTCTCCACCAGTCTCTCGCTGGCCCACGAAGCTGGAGTGTAGCATATCGAACCCCATGTGACTCAGCTAATCCAACCACCTCCGATAACTCTCGACAGGTAGTTAGAAACTCATGAGCATCCTCGCTCTTCCCACCCAGAAACTGAGGTGGGTCCATCTTTCGAAATCTCTCATACCTACGCTGCTCATCCTCTGTCGGAACAACCACCGGTGCAATTTGACCCCCAACTGCTGGTGCAACATCATTCTGAACCACGGGATCTACTGGTTGTTGCCCCACCGCATCATGAACAACTAGAGCTTGCTGCTGCTCTTGGGTCTGAGCCCCCTCTCTAGTACGAGAGTCATGTGGTGTGGTAGTCGCACCACCACCCTGAGAAAAGCCCTCTAGCACACTTAACACCCTCAATAGTGTATCCTGAAGCAAGGGTGTGACTATAGGCTCTGGAGGAACCGGGTCCTCTCTGCCATCAATCTGAGGTTCTGTAGAGACCTCTCTAGCATGACCTCTCACTGGTGCTGCTCCACGTCCACCACCTCTGGCTACTGTCGTACTACTAGCACGACCTCTAGCTCGAGATCTACCCCTACCTCTAGTAGGGGCCTCAACAACTGCCTCGGGAAGTGCCTCCCCTCTACCACCAGTAACATTAGTTCTAGTCCTCGTCATCTGTCAAAAGAGTATACAACAACTCAGTACTAACGAAGGTAACTACGCACGATGAGAAAGAATGAACAAAAGGAAGTTTCCTAGTAATCTTTATAGCCTCTCAGAGATGAGTACAGACGTCTCCGTACTGATCCTTGAGACTCTACGTAGACTCGGCTTGTATACACGTGAGACCTATGAACCTGGGGCTCTGATACCATTTTGTCACGACCCAAAAATAGGTGTGATGGCACTCGTCTTATCCCACCAAGACAAGTCAGCCTAAAACCCAATATCTAACAAAGTGCGGAAGTAAATGACAATCCAACAACAATTTCTATTATGAAACCAAGTCATATTAATTCAATCCCCAAAACCAGGTTGTCACGTGCACAAGCCTCTAATGTAAATATTAGAATTGAAATAAAATAGAAGTCTAAAATGAAGTTGTCTTTCAAGTAAAAACAAAGTCATAAACTGGAGTAGGAAAGTTCGCTGAGATGACAAGCAGCTACCTCACAACCCTCCACAAGATGCCTCGGAAACGAAAAGAATGACAGGTGTCATGAAGATCCGGGCTCGTAACCTACAAAAATTGTAGAAGCAAGGGGTGAGTAACAAACCACGCGGTACCCAACAAGCAAACCTCTAAACACAGGTTAAGTGAACAAAATACGGGTACTCCATACACCCCATCTAAACCTCCACGCTACAGCCTAACAGTTTACAGTTACCGAACACACAACTCAATAACCACACTCTATCAGTTTACACATTCTCAATAACAACTCGATATTCAACAGTCACAAGCTTCACAGAGAAACAATCACAAGATCAGCAAAACACGTGTTCAAGTTCATCAATAATAAAATGTGCAATGCCATGAGATGCTATGTCAAGTATAATGATGCATGTCTTTCTTAACGATACACACCCGCTGTTTCTCAGTCCGGGACCCATGGGGGACATATCTGTCCATGCATCTGTCGCGGAGCACGACACGACCCTCGTTAATAGTAACCTTCGCGGCGCGTGATACGTCCCTCGAAATATAATATCCATCGCGGCGCGCGATACGACCCTCGAAATGGTACATCCTTTTACCACAATCATATCTCAGATACAATGCAAATGACATGCTCAAATGAAAATTAGGAGATAACCATTTTGGTAACAAAGCACAACTTACAACAAGGAATACAACACCAAGAAATAAGCAATAAGTCTCCAAGTCATTCTCAACACCACACAAGGAAATACACGAATTTCATACGCTTAACAAGGGTTTAGAAATCCACTTGCCTTAGCCTATCGAATGATCACTCCGGGGCTTGAACCTTCCCCTTCCGTTGAGCTTCCGAACCAATGGAATCTATTCAAGCATATATTCTTAATAAGGTTTCAGAACAAACAACACCCACATTATTATGTTTTTAACTTTGACCTTTAAATTCACTCAATTTTATGACCAAGTTCATAATTCTTGATGCCAACTCACATTTCAACTATCATATTTTCCAATTAATACAACCTTAATAGTTTTCATATAATATAATATACCAATATTTAATTTTCTTGACTCACTACATAACAAAAAAAATGTATCATCTCTATAAGTCATAAAAAATAATAATAAAGCTACACTACATGTAGCTCTCACGCTAAAACGGAAAAATTATGGACACACTGCTTCAGCCATGCATTGTATCCTTATGCATATATTTACTAATATAGTACTTCTTAATGCTTCTCAATTATATCCTCATCATCATGTCATTATTGGCTATCCATTATTTGGCCAACTATCATGCCAAATCCCTACTAAAAATTGATCCAAAAGAGGCAGACGGTGCTAATCAAATCTGGAAAAAAAAATCTAATATACCATTCATTCTTTCAAAACTCAAATATTTCAACCTTTTTCAATCCCACATTATAATACTAATATAATTTCTATCATCACTTTATGAAAAGAAAAAAATATAATTTTCCTTAATTCAACCAAATCCACACTAATATGTCAACTTTAAAAATTCATTCAGTCCCATTTAATACAAATCAGTAACATTGCATATATACGATAATAAGATAAAGCAGGCATAAATTGAAAAGATTCGCTTACCTTTAGGTCGAATCTCCGTTGCCGAGGTTGCACGAATGGTATTCTAGGGTAGTTTTCTTTTCCTCTTATTTCTTTAAATAATAATTATAGTAAAAGTACTAAATTTCACCAATTTATATTTTTATATATGAGGGACAACTAGTATAGGATTTTAAATAAATTATCACTTTAACCCACTAACTATCTATTAATTCAAGTTAAGCGAATATTCAAAATTTCCAAAAATGACCTTCCGGGTTATTACATATTATTATTATTATTATTATTATTATTATTATTATTATTATTATTATTATTATTATTATGAATATTATTATTATTATTGTGATTGTGGTCCAACATCTGCTTTTTACATGTTTTAGGGTGCAAATGAGAAAATTGTAAATTTGAGATAATTAAATGGTATTTGCCTCAAATTTTACTTGTTTTGGGATTTGAGAGAGAATGTTATTGATTTACTCAAGGAGTTTGGAAAATTAAAAGAAATTAAATCAATTTTGGGGATTTTTGTTTTAAAGAGATGTTTACTTTAAACTTATTGATTTTACTACTAAGACATGATTATTTCAAGGAAAAGCAACATTTTCTTTTAAGATTCTACCTTGAAAGGTGATTTGATTTGATCATACAGATTTTTATGGTTAGTTGAGAGAAAGACTATTTTTATGCATATGTTGATGAGCTCCAACGAGCCTATAGAATGTGTCGAGGAGCCTATTGATGACTGCTAAATTATGGCCCAATTTGAAGGCAAAGGAGGTCGGTTTCAAAATAATAACAAACTTTAGAGGTTGGGCTCGAACCAGAAGAATTGACAATTGGGATCAATCCAAAATTGATTTTTTAACATACGCGCGCACACACACATAAACTCCGGTCATACTTTTTACATTAAAGAAGTAGTTAATATTGTCCAATTCTCAAAAATCATGTACTCTGTCTGTTCATTCTTACTCCCTCTGGACAACAATATTTTTTCACAATTGATTTGGCACATTCCTTAAGAAATCATAAATAGTATGGGTATATTATTATGCTACCTTTGAATATATTAAATTTAATGCTTTGAAAAATTTATATGATATTAAATAGCATTTAATAGTAAGGGTAAATAGATACATAAAAGGGTAATTGTCTCATTATTTTCAAAATTGGACAAGTTATGTTTGACAACTATTTCTAGTATAGTGGACAGGTAAAAATGGACAAAAGAATGATAGAGTATAAGTTCCTATGAATAAAGGAAGCAAATTTCTTTTTATTACTATTGAAGGTTAGTCACTCATAAAATCTCTCTCTTAGTTACACATCATAATTTCTCCTCCCTCCCCTGAGTGTATTACTTCGTTATTGTAGTATTGTTTGATTTCTAACTTTTAATATTATATAATATAAATAAATATTAATACAATATATAGAAGATATGCTAAATTGAATGTTTTTAGTTGGAGTGTTATATTAATTAAACATTCATGTTAGGGGGTGTTAAAATTTCACTGCACTTTGAGATTGTCAAAGTCTATCTTTCAAATTAGAGTTTTAAAGAAGACAAGAATAGGAAACATAAAAAAAATCTTTGTTTAAAATTGTGAGGAAATGTAACGACCTGTTTAGTCGTTTTGAGCAGCAGATTTATTTCTGGAAAAACTGGCTAAGATTACGGACATCACGACGGACCGTCATAGGCACGACGGCCCGTCACAGATGTCTCGTTTCAGCATACTTAGAAATTCTGAAATTGGGTACTGAAAATCGACTCTCTGTAATCGGTGACGGACCTGCAGGACGTGCCGTCACATCCACGACGAGCCGTCGTAAGCCCCCGTTGCAAAACACTTCAACTCTTGAGAAATTGGTACGGGAAACGAGTCTCTGACCGTCAGGACGGAGGTGCAGGACGGACCGTCACAG
>NC_028647.1:42301291-42377150 GCF_001406875.1 Solanum pennellii
TCATAGATGTTCTTGTGGTGATGACTTCCAGATTTTGGGGAAATAATAGATGTTGAATTTTAGAAGTTATTGAATTGTCTTTTATTAATGAGTTTAAGTCTTCCGCATTGCTTTATGTTGATATTAAATTGAAATGTTAAGGTTTAGATTGGTTGGTTCGCTCACATAGGAGGGTAAGTGTGGGTGCCAGTCGCGGCTCGGTTTTGGGTCGTGACAGTGATCTTAAAGATGTGCCCCATACCCTAAGAAAAAAGCACATATTATATTAAACTGAATACAAATAAAAGTACAACAAACAAATTGAAAAAGGAGAAACAACCTATTAAAACTCGTTTGTAGTCTTCAAAAAGTTTTGATCAAATCATTTTTCTCAAACAGTTTGAGACTTATATAGCTTGAACACCAAGTTGTAGTTTCTGCAACAAAAAATCATTGAACTTCATGACAAGTAGAAGTTGTTGCAAAAGAATATATATATATATGTCTATGAAAATGTGTACATATTAATTATCTATACATACTTCTTAATTGAAGTTGAGTTATTTCATTCTCCTTAATGAATCTATTTTTGTTGATCTGTCTAGCTTACACACAAAAGATATTGTAATTGCATATTTGAACAACTCTCACAATTTTTCTTGTTTTACGAAGAAAAATAAAAAATAACAAAATGTATAGTTAAAAGTATGAAAAAATCTCTCTATTTATAGACAAAAAATGATAATATGAAAATGTGTTTATCGTGCCTTATCAGATGAGTTACAACCCTTGAGGAAAATCACAACTTTTTGAAAATGTCATATAACTCATTGAAAAATTACAACTCTATAAAAAAAGTCACAACCATTTGAAAAAGTCACTATCCATCAATTTTAAAAGGTATCAGATGTTAATATAATATAGAACAAATAAATAAAATATAATATAAAATATAGAATATATAATAAATTAGGTATTTTTAAATTGGAGGTATTATAATAATTTAACATTCAAATTAGAGATTTCATGCTTTTAAGGTAGACCATATATACTCACAACTAGAGATTATCAATATTGAAGTATCAAAAATAAGATATCAGCAAAAAATACAATCAGCCATGTTTGGAAACAACTAGTATGGATAGTGTGCCCATTTAATGGGGTTTACACATAATAGGCAGATATTAATCAAAATCAAATCGGTAAAAGTATGGATAGCGTTCCGTCCAGACCTCATGTAATATTCTCTCGAACTATCAAATGGATATCCTTTCGTTCTATCGAACTTAAGACCCTTACCAATAAAAAACCAATCATTGTTTCAGTAGATAGAATGTTCCTATCTCATATTATTAAATAAAAATTATGGAAAAGGACTTAAAATATTCTTAAAGTATCAGAAATTGTACAAAATTACACTTCATCCACCTATTGGCTCCAAAATACACTTCTCATTCACCTATTGGCTCTAAAATACCCTTCTCATCCATCTTTGGGCTCAAAATTAACCACTTATTTAACGATTTTAAATTTAAACTATTTAAATATTTTTTAATACACGGTGATTAACTATTTGTTTTAATTAAACTTATTAATATAATTTGTTAACCATTCTACTACCCAACCATTAGTAATTAAATCATACCCAATTGATGAACTCGCCTCATTATTAATACACAACAGGAAAATTACTACCAATGAATGTTTCTAAAAATTTAAGTCAAAAATGTCTATAAAAGTAAATTCAAGTCGTCAATCAACACATATTATAATTCAAATGTCCAAATAAAAATTACCGATAAACATAAAAGTCTACTATGTTCATCTTAATTATTCATTCGCCTCAATTATGTGATGTTACTTAATAGTAATTTAAAAATATATATACATATATATATATTAAAGTTTTAATATTTAAAACAAATAATAAATATTTATAAAATTATATTTAAAAAAGTGCATGAATTAATTCGAGAGGTGCTACTTTTTTACCTTTAATCATAAATTTTGAATTCAAGCTTGAAACACAATCCTATTGGAAGTGTCCTCCTAAATAAGCGGCTCAACCTAAATTTAATTGGGGCTTCAATTCAGACTCAAATAAAATTGAATGTCATTTTTAGGAATCGGTAATCGTCATGCTTTAGTAGTGTTTAGGGCGATTTTGATATTAGAAATGGTATATTAATTGGGTGGAGCTTGATTAGTAATGGGTTGGTAGTGGGTTGATTTATAAATGATATTAATAAATTAAATTATATCCAATAGTTGAGCGTCAAATATTTCTAAAAATATTTAAATAGTTTAAATTTGAAACCATTAAATAAATGGTCAATTTTGAATCCAAAGTGGATGACAATGATATTTTTGAGCCAATAGGTGGGTGGAAAGGGTAATTGGGAGCCAATAGGTGGATGGAGGGTAGTTTTGTACCATTTCCAATACTTCGAAGGTATTTTAGGCCCTTTTCCGTAAAAAATAAACCAAATTATTCTCTTTCAGTCGTAACTATTGAAGTTTTACCCAACTTCATTTTGCTTTTTCAAGCCAAAATTGAACTATAGAGCTCAATCGATATTTACAATCACTGAGTATAGATAAAAACACAGAGAAAATAATAGATCCATGCATAATTATCAATTTAGAGTACTAATTAATCGATACATAGTGAGTATTACTCTGGCATCATGCACACACCCGTAGCTACAAATTTGGCTACGCATGATGAAAATATTTGAGATAACACTGATATCATGTGTTGCATCATCCCATATTTTTTGGTTATTTGTGTGTTTATCTCCTATTGGTATTTATGAGCTTTGATCCATTTAGTAGTTACTCCATATAGGTGTAAACCATTGTTCCTCTTATATTTATTTAGTTTTATACACTACATCAAAAATAATTATTAGCGATAATTAATTTTTAATTTTCATTAAATGTATATTTAGTGATAATTAACACTATTTGTATATGTTTCTAAAGTCTTTAGCGACATAAGTTCTGATGACACTTAATTAATATCGGTAATATTTTACCACTCTTTATTTATGTTAATATTTATTGCTACTAAAAATTATTTTTGTATAATATGATTCTGATAGACCTATGATGCTTACTAATTACCCCATGTGTTGTTACTTGTACAAAAATTTTGCATGTTTTCTTATGCAAGGCCTAATATGAGCACTCTCGCTAATTCCTAATTCCCGTGGCCGTCTCGTGATGAGATCCAAGCAATTGTGTTTGAGTTTTATAGCTTGCCTACTGATATTTTATGTTTGAGGTCATCGTAATCCAATTTAGGATTGCGTCTGTTATAAACATTTTCCTATTAGAGAAATTACTAGTCAAAATGAAAAATCAAATTGTGTTTGAATTTTAATTAAAAGAAAAATTTAATTACGGTAATAAATAAATAAATCACTGCAAACATTCTAACAGGTTCATTTTTTTGGCATAATACATAAAATATAAAATATGATCCTTAAACTTGGCTTTAGGGGCAATCTATTTTCTCAAACTTTGAGTGTATAAAAGTAAAAATTTAAACTTTTATAAATTTGAACAAGTAGACACACATGTCCTACATGACATAATATACATTGAACTCCATGTAGGACACAAAATTGTCATATAAAAAGAATGTATTTATTTATTTAATTTTATAAATAATTAAATATTTATTTATACACATCCAAATTAAAAAATCACAATTGTCAGTTAAAATCAAATTGAGGATCACATTCTTTTTTTTTTTGGGTTAATATCTAACAAGTTCCTTAGGAGAAGCAGTTTGTTCTATTTTATTTGAAGTGATGTGGGAAAGTGTACGAGGTGTTGTGGGGCCATTTAATCAACATTCTTTTTTGAATCAACTTTGAACTGAAAACTTGACACTTACTTAAAAACCGTGTCTTAGAACAGTAAAACATCACCTAACAAAGAACCTCATCCATTTTTCCTCTTCTTTTACTAATAATATTTCAATTTTTCCCCAGATATTAATGTTAATAAACCGACAGTTGAAAACATTATTAATTTATCATTAACAAACGTGCTTCACATAGTTGCTGCTAACCCGTAACGCATTATTCTTAGATATTTAAAACTTTTAACACTCTTGTCCCACGCTGAAATAACATGGAACCTCCCTACTCTTAACTATATATATATAGTTAACTCGAACACACTTTTGCTTGATTAATAAAATAGAAGACGGTAAGAAAATGAGTGGTATAACATCAGAATATAGAGGTGTTAGAAAGAGGAAATGGGGTAAATGGGTGTCTGAAATCCGTGAGCCAGGGAAAAAAACGAGGATATGGCTAGGGAGTTTTGAGACAGCGCAGATGGCTGCAGCTGCGTATGATTCAGCTGCATTTCACTTCAGGGGACATGCAGCTAAGTTAAATTTCCCACAATTGATTGAACATTTCCCTAAGCCAGCAAGTTCTTCGCCTGAAGATATACGTTTGGCTGCTCAACAGGCTGCAATTACAGTTCAAAACACGAATTCAATGGCCTCTTCTAGTCATGGACATGGAGCACCAGTTACAGTAGGATTATCTCCAACTGAAATTCAAGCTATTAATGACTTCCCTATGGATTCACCACATATGTGGACTACTCATGAAGACATCAACTATACTTATGAAATGAGTGATTACCAAGAAATGGATGATTGTCTTTGGGACTACTCATCAACTAACTCATTCTAGAGGCCTAATATATTATTCCCTCCGTCCCTGACACTTTCTCAGATTTCAAAATTCAAACCAATCTATCTTTGATAGTAAGTTTTTCATAAAATCTTTTAAATATTTTGAATTATCAATTAATGTGACTTATAGTACTTTTTACGTAGTTTACAAATATATAAATTTTATTTCAAAAAATTTGAAATTTTCATGCACAAACATTTGATCAAACTTAAACTGTTTGATTTTTGAAAAATGAAAAGATACACATAAATTGGGACAGAGGAAATATATACTAGCTAGTAAAGCTTTAGTATTCTGTATTACAAACATATATAAATTAATTAGAGTTTGTACTAATTAACTTCCATATATGGTGTTGCATTATCTTAATTAAGGTTGTTCTGAAGCATCAAAATGAGTTGGTTTTTTGACATCTCGTTTTATGTCTCTCTCTTCTTATAATGTAATGTAATGCGTGAAAAAAACTTATTCAAATCTGCTCTACTGCATAATGGAATAAAATACTCCGTTTTAATTTGTTGTTAGTCCTTTCAAAGGAATGTTTCTCTACTTTTTTTTGTCTTTAATTTTAATATTCCATATTGAATAGTATAAAAATAAAAAAATATTTGATGTATTTTTAATTTAACATGACAATATTCAAATATCTTCTTTATTTCCATAAACTTCATATCACGTGTTAATAAAACGAATAAACTAAAACGTAGAAATTATTGTAATTGGATATTTCTGCTGATATACATTTCTTATTTTGTTGATTTTATTCGGATATGCGCGGGACCATTGTATTTTATTCACGTGTTAATAAAACGAATAAACTAAAACGTAGAAATTATTGTAATTGGATATTTCTGCTGATATACATTTCTTATTTTGTTGATTTTATTCGATATCCATATGCGCCGGACCATTGTATTTTATTTCTATAATAATTCTCTGACTAAAAAAAGAGATTCAGCCTTCTATATTTTTATTAGAATATTCACAAGTATCTAAAAACCCTGTGATTCTGTGAAAAAAACATATTCTCTCCCTTTTTTTTAATCAAATAAATTCGAGATCCAATGGTACTATGTATAGAATCAAAACGGATGAAGAATATGTACACAAGTCTAATACAAAGCCATAAAAACGTAAAGATGGAAGACTTTCTTCTCTGCCGATGCGCAGTTCCGGTGGAAGCTCCAATTGTATAGCTGAAGAGGAACTTCAACTAAGGATCTAAATTATGGTCCTTACTCTTTCTGTTTTTAGATTTAGTGGAAGATGAAAATATTAGTGCGAGCAAGGGTGTAAAATGGACTAAATGACTTGAAATTGAAGAGAATAGAATTGTGTATTAAGGGTGTGAAATGAACGAATTGACTTGAAATTAGAGAGAATATAATTCGCTGAATTAGAAGTCAGATTGAGTTATGATTCAACTCAATTTTACTTCTGGATCAAATAGGCTAAAGATTTGGTTATTATCCGCATAATTTGATCTCCTTAATCTAAAAAATATAAATGGTATTTAATTTTTGTAATGACAATTCATATTCCAATTCTAGAAAATAAAAAAATAATACTTGATTTTGAAATTAAAAGTCATAAAACTTTATATAAATAAATAAACGTATTCTCCCTTTGGTTAAAAAAGAAAGATCTAATATTTAATTTTGTGAAAATTTTATATATGACATATATTATATAAATAGTTTGAAGTTATAACAATATATTTACTCTTTAAAATTATAACATTAAAAATTTCAGATTGTAATAGATTATTTTTAAAAAAAAGGTTTTTTTAATAATTGAAAACATTTATTCTGAAAAAAAATGAAAAGATAACATAAACTATAAGAACAGAAAATGGATCTTATCAAATTGTCTAGCCAAGAGTCTCAGCCTGATTTTAAAAATTTTATATTGACAGTGTATTCACCATTATTAAGTTGCATCCTAGTTCAAAGCTTATCTTGTGCTCTTATTGTTCCTCACTAGTTCAATTAACATTAAACTTCAGAGACTCTATTTCAACCGTAGCACTCGCTTCTAATCTTGGACTTTATCTAGAAGTATGTTCTGATTTCTCCGACATGTTTTAACGAAAATCTTGAAAATTTGATTCTTAGTATTTTGAAATGGCCCTTTCTTTCTCATTGTAGACTGAATATTTTTTGATTTAGGAGGTAATATTGAGATGTTGAAGTGGTCTTAATGGAAGATGATTGATGAGGCGAAAGAGGAATGGGTAATTGTTACAACGAAAATCTTTCTTTTTGAATGTGGGAGTGGTGGGTTACTAATTGGAAGAGGCGTGGTGAAATTAGGCGTGTGTGAATTTGACGTGTAAAAGTAAAAAAGGAACAAGATTGAAGGTAAAGTTTTGATAAATATATACGAGACGATTATGATAGATTAATTATTTATATCTTTTAATGAGAAATATAAAATCATAAAATAGGAGTGTGTGAATTTGACGTGTAAAAGTTAAACATGACGAGAATCAAAGTAAATTTTCTATAAATGTGTAGTATTTATTGTGCTCATTTTTGTATTTCAATATCAATTTCAATGACAACAACCGTGTATTTCTTTTTACTATGTTTTCATCATAATTATATACTAACAACTTTTGTATTTTATGTGTTCACTTTCCATTCAAATTAAAATTGATATTTACTTTCATAGTAAAAACTAAAAATTGTATCTGTGTTATAAAACTTTTATGACCTAACTGCCAAATATATTTTTCTATTATTTGTATTACAAAATTACTGATTGTATCTCAATATAATTCAATCATTACATATGAATACGATTTAAGAAAGGATACAAGATTCTAAAAGAATAGCATACAAAGTAAAAATAATACAATTAATTGAGGAATGATGTAATATTCTTACAAAAATAAAATTAGCAGTGAAAATAAATATGATATATTTATACTTAAAAATATAAATCTATTTGACATACATATTGGAATGAATACAAACTAAAAAAGGAATACAAACATTCTAAATAAAAATACAAATGCTGAGTAAAAGAAAAACAATGGACAAACAAAAATTAATATTTCTGGTATGAATATAATTTTTGCAACATTTTTCTCTGACTCTCTCTTTCTTCTTCATCTGCTATGTTCTCTTTTCTTTTTTGATTTTTTTCGCCAAACCTAAATCCAAATATGTATTCACGTGTGCATTAGTACACTCTGCCTCATCATCCAAAAACTTATAATTACCCAGGAAAGTAAAAAAAAAAACTTTCAGGTCAAAACTTCCAAACAAATTAATTATTCAACAGTTAATGAATACTTGATCGATTGTATTTCACGGATTATATCGAATTTCTAGTTGAGAATTCCTTCTCAAAAGTTATTTGTCAACAAATTTATACCCATTTTCAAAATCTTCTTGTCAGATAGAAAAAATAACGCAAATTAATCCAATTCACTTCAACAAATAGGATTTTGGTATCGCCGCCAACATAGGAGAGTTGATGATCGTGAGGAAGAAGTTGAATTTTTCCACCATAGCTAAACAATAGTTTAACCTTTTCATTCTCCATTTCCTATGCCATCAAAATTCATGTGAGAATGATGAAGAAGACAGAGGATTTTTTTTTGAATATTTTTTTAGATTTTCTTTTTTATGTTAAGATGAGATATATTATGTGATATGTTCCTCTTTAAAAATATTAAATTTGTAACTGATGAGTATTTTGAGTGATACATTACTTTTAAAGAAATATTCTCTTCTCAAGATTTCTCCTTGCTATCATTAAATAATTGTATTCTTTCAATTAAAAAAATAAAAATAATGTGTACATAACAAACTAAATATTGATATCTTTAATAAATACTAATGTGGCTAAGGGGTCCTACTAAATGTTCAAATATTGAATTTTTTAAAAAAAAATCCCTTCTTAAATTGGGATAAATGGAAGATTATTTAAAAAGGATTAAGACTTAAATGAATTGAGATTGATCCAATTTAAATTATCTTAAGCCCAATCCATAAAATTCTAGATGAGTTGGGCGAGTTACCCATATTTGGGCTCATTTTGATGGCCTTAGTAAGTGTTATTATGCTGTAACGATCAGATTCTATCGTTATAAAAATACCAACGAGGGAAAAATCAGGGCTGGAAAAATCTTTTCGTAGTATTAGGATTGTTCTAATCTTATTAAGATTTGGAGGAAATCAGAGTTATCAAGATGTAGAAAAATCTGGTAGCAATCGGGTGGAGTAAATATGAATTCGATTAAATGATTAGTTGGATAACTCTTTAAAGAACCCGTGCAACTTTATGAAATTGAATTTGGATAAGTAGATCTTCAGAAATCGATCTTGTCACGCCCCGAGCCTACACCCTGGGCGGGACTTGCACTCGAAAATCATTGCTGGTCCCAAGCAAACTCTTCGTCTGACTTAGTTACTCAGCGGAAGACTTAAAACATTAATACAAGGACTAAAAAGCACTTATTCAATTGTTTAAAGGATACTTAGAACATGTTAAAAGTAAACATTCCACATAGTTAAAATGGAAACTCAAGTCTTAGTACATAATAAATGATAATGACAAGACCTGAAGGACTAACATATGACTATCAATGAAGCCTCTAAAAACAACTGAGATGGATGTTGGGAAAAACCCCATAAAATCCTAATGAACTAAAATAGAAAAAAATGAAATGGATCCTCCGAAATGTAAGGAGGCTCACGAACAGACTCTGAACTACTCACTATATCAACGATGCGCCCATATGCCGATCCTAGTTACTCGCATTTGTATCATAAGATGATGCAGGACAATAGACACTAGTACATTGAATGTACAAGTATGCGATTTGGAATGCTAAAAAAAATTAAGCTTGAAAGAATATGAAGGGAACACTTACCTTGGCATAGAGACTCCTAGCAACAAACTAGTCTAAAAAAGATCTCTTCTCAATTCATGCATAACTTAAGTCAATAGAAAGTAATGGGACACATATAATATATAAATATTGTAAAAAAGTTGAAAAAAACTTAGTTTGTTAAGGAAAATGCAATAACAAACTCAACTTTACTTATATAATGAAGTAATATACTTTCTATGGGAGATTCTCTAATCGACAACCACCACTATGAGCCTAAGTGGTGATAAAATATCTTGCCCACCTGTCAGAATTGTCCTATACTTTGGTGTCACATAGAAATGCTTAACTTAGTGGTATACTAGCTTAACTTAAGTGTTCTTCTAAAAATTATGACCCTTTAATACCCATGATGACTACATGGTTTATGGAGACTTCAGTTAATATGAATTTGCATCCCCAAATCGGAGCTCAATACTACTCCCGAAAATATACTTAGCTCATGTATTTCTAAAACATTTTCTTTCTTTGGTTTGAGATAATTATTCAAATCTTAGCTCAAAGGATCTCTTTGAATTGATGTTCCCTTTCTTTCTCGAATGTGAAAACATTTATAAACTCTTAGGGAATACTTAGTTCTCTTATAACTTTTTGAGAATGATCTCAACTCTTTACTCTTTACTTAACTTTAAACTCGAGTCTTAAAAACAAAGTTAAAACATGATAAAAACTCTTGAAAAATTTTAAGAACTTTGCTTTGACTTGCTTCTTAACTTCTAGAAATGACTCTTAACTTCTTTGACTTTGATCTTAACTTTCCTTGAATTAGATTATAGATTCAAGGTAAGATCTCATGTTTATGGATGATTTCATGATGTTTATATGAACCTTTGAGCGTTGGAATCAACTAATAAACATAGGTACATCACTAAAGAACTAGTACGAAAGATGGGGGAATAATGGGGAGAATTGGTGTCCTTGGAGCTCTGGTTGGTGCGACGCACCAGCGGCACTGTGGCGCTCTGGTAGGCGCCTTCCCCACACTTTGTCTTGAAAACTCCCTACATTTCTCCTTTATTTTTTTTATATCTAAACCCTCTAAACTTCAATGGTTCCTTCCCCAAACACTTATGATCATTAGTAATTTCGACATACCATATATTAAACTCGAAAATTCACCTGGAAACATGAACCAAATCATCAAGAAACTTCGACAACACAACCATCAAGAACCCAATGAAATTTTCAATAATGTTCTTCAAGAAATCACTTCCTTAACATTCAAAAACTTAAATTTGCTGAATTGAAACATGGTTGGAGCGTGGGTTAGCTATCCCAACGCTATGGAATGTCACATACCATGTAGGAATCACTCCCGATAAATTCCACAAGCAAATATCGAACGTTCTTCCCAATTCTTGTTTTCTCTCCTCTTTTCTCCTTATTTTATCTATACTCAGAGCCCTAGCGTGAATTCTAATTTTTCTAAAATGAACAAAGTCTTTTTTACCCCAATTAATTGCCAAAAGCGAATTAATATAATTAGGTAAGAAAAAGACTAATTTTACATCTCCAAATCCGGATTGGACTTTCCGTAATCCAAAACCCAACTTTCAAATGGACTAACTTATTGGTACGAACTCGGAATCACACAAACTTGGCAAGTTGGAAAGATAATTTCAAGATATTTCCAACCATATCTTGAACTACACCTAACTTATCCTGATCTAAGAGTTATGGTCATCTGAAGTTGATCAAAACTCATTTTTAACTTACTTAAAAATTTCCAGCTTTCATTATACTTTCCAAAACTGACTATTTCCAGATTTTAAACTCCTATGTAGTTCTTTCTAGTTGCAAGATGTTACAATATATCCCCCTTATGAACATTGACCCTCAAATAAGATTACTCTTACTAGGATTAGGGTAGCAACATCAAGTTCAAACACCCACAAGCATTGCAACCAAACAACATGCTCACTAAATATTTAGATAATACTAGGAAAAAAATTAGTACCTTAGGCTGCATTTTCATTAGATTCAAAGAGATGTGTATATCTCTTCTGCATGTCCTCTTTAGCTTCCCAAGTATATTCTTCAAAAAACTGGTTCCTCCAGGACCTTGACTGAAGCTACCTCTTTTGTTCTCAACCTACGAATTTGGCAATCTAGAATTTGCATTGAAATCTCCCCGTAAGACAAATTATCTTTGATTCCAATATCTTCAGTTGGAATAACTAATGAAGGATCACCCATGAACTTCTTCAACATGGATACATGAAACACAGGATGAACCACTGCTAACTCTTGTGGTAGCTCCAACTCATAAGCTACTTTGCCAATCCTTTTGGAAATTCATAAGGACCAACATATCGGGGCCTAATCTTCCCCTCCTTACCAAACCTCATAATACCCTTAATGGGTGAAACTTTCAAGTAAATCGAATCATCTACGTCAAAATCTAACTCCCTTCTCCTAACATCATTATGGATTTCTAACAACTCTGTCCCATTTTCAACCTTTCTTGAATCACTTTCACCTTCTCCGTAGCTTGGTGAACTAAATCTGGTCCTATCAACCTTGCTTCACCTAGTTCAAACCATCCAATAGAGATCTCCATCTTCACCCATAAAGAGCTTCATAAGGAGCCATTTGGATACTATAGTGATGACTGTTGTTGTGAGCAAACTCAATGAGAGGTAGGTGATCAGTCCAATTACTTTGAAATCAATCACAAAAGCTCTGAACATATTTTCTAATGTCTAAATAGTGAACTCTGCTTGCCATCAGTCTAGGGATGAAAGACAGTACTTAAGTTCACCTTTAAATCCAAGTCTTTCTGAAAAGATTTTAAGAATTGTGCAGTAAATTGTGCACCTTCATCTAAAAATAGAGATAGGAACCCCATGAAGTCTTACCACCTCTTTAATAAACAACTTAGCATGATCTTCTGTTGAATGAGTAGTCTTTACTGGAAAAAAGTGGGCTGATTTTGTCTTTCTCTTGATAATCACCAAAATAGAATCATGCTGCATGTGAACCTCAATTAACCTGTGATTAAATCCATATTAATCATCTCCCAATTCCATTATGGAAGTTCTATTTTCTGAGCCAAACTTGTTGGAAATTTGGACTCTTAGCAACAAATTCAACAATGCCCTTTTTCATACCATTACACCAATATACTTCTCTCAAATCACCATACATTTTTTTGGAACCCGGATGAATGAATTATCTGGAACTATGAGCTTCATCCATGATCCTTTGTTGGAGTCCATCCACCACTGGTACACACAATCTACCTTGATATCTAAAAACGCCATCTCCCCTTGTTCAAAAGCTAATACTCTTTGCTTATGTTTGCTTATGAACATTTGCCTTCAATTCAAGAAAAAGGGGATCTTGATCTTGCTTTTCTTTCACTTCTACCACTAAGGATGATTCAGCCCCATTCGTCACCGCTATTCCTCCTTATATGGAATCAATAATTCTCACTATCAGACGTGCTAGTTTGTGCACATATTTTACTAATTCTCTCTTTCCTTCCTCAACATGGGTGGTGCTTCCCATTGAAGACATACTTAAAGCATCATCAACGACATTAGCCTTACATGGGTGGTAAAGAATACTCATGTCATAATCCTTGAATAATTCTAAGCACCGCCTTTTTTTCCGATTAAGATCCCTTTGGGTGAACACATACTGTAGGCTGTTATGATCAGTGAATATATCAACATGAATAACATACAAATAATGACACCATAATTTCAAGGTGAATAGTATAACAACCAACTCTAAGTCATGGGTTGGTATTTCTTCTTATGAACTTTCAACTGTCTAAAGGCATTAGCTATAACCTTGCCATGCTGCATTAACAGACAACCCAAACCAACTCTTAATGCATCATAATGCACCACAAAACCTTGAGTACCTTTTGGTAAGGTAAAAAATGGGGCAGTAGTCAACCTTTTCTTTAATTTCGGAAAGTTTTTCTCGCAAGTTTCAAACCATTGAAACTTAACTATATTCTAAGTCAACTTGGTTAAAGGAGCAGAGATAGACAAAAATCCCTCTATGAACCTTCTATAGTAACCAACAAAACCCAAGAAACTCCTAATATCAATTGGACAAGTGGGTCTAGGCCAACTCTGAACTATTTCAATCTTTTAAGTATCAACTCTAATTCCATCACCGGAAACTATGTGGCCCAATAATGCCATAGACTGAAGGCAAAACTCACTTTTTGAGAACATAATATATAATTCCTTAACATTCAAAGTTTGAAATACTATCTTGAGGTGAGTAGCATTATCTTCTTCATTCCTTGAATAGATTAGTAATGTATCAATGAAGACAGTAACAAACATATCTAGGTTTGAATACTCTGTTCATAAAGTCCATGAACGCTGTTAGTGCATTTGTCAAACCAAAGGACATGACCAAAAACTCATAATGACCATATCGGGTTTTGAAAGCTATCTTTGGAATATCACATTCCCTAACTTTCAACTAATGGTAGCCTGATTTGAGGTCAATTTTTGAGAAACAGGAAACAACCTGAAGATGGTCAAAAAGATAATCAATCCTTGGAAGAGGATACTTATTATTGATGGTAACCTTGTTCAATTGACAGTAGTCTATATCCTAAGGGAAACATCTTTCTTTCTCATAAACAAGACCGTAGTGCCCTAATATGAGACATTTGGCCGAAGGAAGCCCTTATCTAACAGATCTTTTAACTGCTCTTTCAACTCTACTGGTGCCATTCTATATGGCACATTAGAGATAGGATGAGCATCTAGTTTGATGTATGTGCCGAGGTCTATTTCCTTCTCTGTAAAAACTGCCAGTAGATCATCTGGAAAGACTTCTGGAAACTCTATTACAATAGGAGATGATTAAATGGAAGGTACCTCAACACTTGGAGTCATTAACTCGGACTAAGTGATAGATACAACCCTTTGAAACTAACTTTATCTCCTCAATGTACGAAATGAAACGACCCTTAGGTACCGCTAAACTACTACTCCACTCTACGACTGACTCATTAGGAATCTGAAACTTGACAACTCGAGTTCTACAGTTTATCGATGCATTACTTGAATGAAGCCAGTCTATATATAGAATGACAGCGAAATCTACCATGTCTAAATCAACTAAATTAGCCATGGTGTTCTTTTGATTAATGGAGACGGGACAATCATGATAGACTCCCCAACAGGTGTAGAGACACAGAAGGGTTCACAATGTTTCTCAGGGAGAACATAAAACTTATTTTCAACATAAGGGGTCACAAAAGATAAACTTGCTCGTGGTTCTAGCAATGCATAAAAATCAAAATAAATGACTTTGATCATAATAGTGATAAAATCTGGGGAGTTATCTTTCTCTTTGCAACTAGTGATCTCAGATAGGGGGTTTTATCCTCTGTCAATGCTGGAGGTAGCTCCTGTAGGTGCAGCCCTATCTGGTGAAGCAACTGATCAAGATTGGGCTCTATTATCCGGATTTTCACTACCTTGCTTGTTCTTAGGACACTTTTTTATGAAGTGACCCTCTTTTCCTTACTTCAAAACAACCTATCTGGCCATCATGACATTTACCTGGGTAGGTTTTACCTAACTTAGAACATGCAGGAGCCCAACTACCTCCTTGTGCCACACTACCTTGAGATTGTGCTGGTCTAGCTCTAAAATTTTCCGAATTCTGGCCATGATGCTCACCTTTGTTTCTAGGTGTAGGTGCACTAGTAGATAATTGTGCAAACTCCTTGTGCTTCTGAAAGGACAATCGGTTCACACTACCTTTCTATTGCCCAGACTCATTCCTGTCTTAGCTTTCTTATTTGTGAACTCTTCCGTATCCCTCAACTTCTCTTCCTCAACCTGCTACACATAGACCTTCAACCTTGATTATGTCTATGTCACCAATAATCATGATTGCCCTGCCCACTTTACGTGATGAACGACCCAATTTAGTAACAAACAGACTCATTCGACTCCTCATATCCTTAACTATTTCCGTAGCATAACGAGATAGTTGGGTGAACTTCAACCCATACTGATGCACACATAGAGAATCCTGCTTAAGTGTAAGAAATTCCTGTACCTTAGTTCTTTCAATTCTTAAGGAAATAAACACCCCAAGAAAGCTTCATCAAAACAAGCCCAACTTGCAGTTGGTCCATTCTCATCCCTACCCTCTTAGCATTAATCAAACCAAGTCCTAGCAATATTTTTCAACTTATATGAAGCTAGCTCAACTCTCCAGTATCATTAACATGTATCACACCAAACACCTTTTTATGTTCCTCAACGGATCTTCAATAGTGCTTGAACCAGTGAAACTTGGATGGTTCATCCTCAAGAACTCATTAATCCTTGAAACGTTAGCCTCTTCTTGTCGAGCTCCTCTTTGCTGCACAACTTGGTTAGTCAAAGCTTGGCTCAACATCGGGATTGCCTCACGAAATTTAGCATTCGTGACTTCACCTTAACGTTGCACTTCATGTGCATTTGGTAACCCTTGTTCCTCGACATTACATCTAGCGGGACGATCTCTGACAACTCTTCGAGGAGGCATGGTTATCTGAAACATGGACAAACATGAATTAGATGGAAACTTTATAGAGTTCAAGCTCTAACACACAAAAAGAGTGTGAAAGAAGTGAGATAATTTCCTAAATGTTGCAGCCTCCTAATTATAAATGTGGCGCTCTTCACACCGATAACTAGGAATGTACAAACACACCTTCATAGACTTTCTAGAACTCTTGAACTCTATGCTATGATACCAAGTTTGTCACACCCCAAGCATATACCCTGGGTGGGACTAGCACTCAAAGACCACTGCTGGTCCCAAGATAAGCCTTGGCCTGACTTACTTACTTAGTGGAAGACTTAAAGCATTAGTACAAGGATTAAAAATCACTTATTCAACTGTTTAAAGGATACCCAAAACGTTTTAAAAGTAAATATTCTACATAGCCAAAATGGCAACTCAAGTCTTAGTACATAATAATTGATAATAACAAGACTTAAAGGACTAACATCTGACTGTCTATTAAGCCTCTAAATACAACTAAGATGTATGTTGGGACAAACCCTACAACTTCCTGATGAACTAAGCTAGAAAATAATGAAATGGATCCTCCAGAACGAAGGAGGCTCATAAACAGACTCTGAATGGCTCACTGGATCAACGATGCGCCGAAATAGCGATCCTAGTTACATTCATTTGCATCACAAGACGATGCAGGAAAACTGACATCAATACATTGAATTTACGACTATGTGAGTTGGAATGGTAAACACAACTTAATCTTGAAAATAATATGAAGCGAACACTTACCTTGGCTCTTCTCAAGTCATGCATAACTTAACCTAATATAAAGCAATGAGACATGCAATTTATATAAATCTTGTAAAAGAGTGGAAAATAACTTATTTCGTTAAAGAAAATGCAATAACAAACTCAAAATTACTTATATAATGAAGTAACATACTTTATGTGGGAGATTCTCTAACGAGAACCACCACTATGAGCCTAAGGGTGATACAATATCTTGCCCACGCTGCCAGAACTGTCCTATACTTTTCTGTCATATAGAACTACTTAACTTAGTGGATCCACTATCTTAACCTAAGTGATGATGTAAAAAGTATGACCCATTAATACCCATGATAGTTACATGATTTATGGAAACTAGAGTTAATATGAACTCGCATCCCTATATGATGATCAATACTAGTCTTAAAAATATACTTAGTTCATGTGTTTTTAAAACAACTTCTTTCTTTGGTTTGAGATAATTACTCAATCTTAGCTCAAAGGCTCTATTGGAATTGATGTTCTTTTACTTGCTCAAATGTGAAAACATTTATAAACTCTTAGGGAATACTTAGTTCCCTTATAACGTTTTGAGAATGAGCTCGACTCTCTACTCTTTACTTAACTTGAAACTTTAGCCTCAAAAACAAAGTTAAAACATTGCTAAAGACTCTTGAAAACTTTAAAGAAATTTTCTTTGACTTGTTTCTCAACTTCTAGACTTGACTCTTAACTTCTTTAACTTTGATCATAAGTTTCCTTGAATTAGATTATGGATTCAAGTTTGAAGACCTCATGTTTATGAATTATTTCATGATGTTTAGATGTACCTTTGAGCGTTTGAATAAATTAAGAAACATAGGTATATCACTAATGAACTAGTACGGAAAGCTGGGGGAAGAATGGGGAAAACTAGCGTTTGTGATGCTCTGAGAAGTACGTGGAACCAGCCCTCAAACTTCAGAGATAAAGTTGGGGTGCTCTGTATGGCACGATGCGCCAGAGGCCAAAATTTCGAGGGATTTTTTATTTGGCTTTTGCAGGGCGGCGCCCCAAGCTTTGCCCAGGAAACCCCTGACTTTTCTCCTTCGTTTTTCATATCTTAACCTTCTAAACTTCCATGGTTCGTTCCTAAAAACTTAGGATCATTAGTAATCTCAACATACCATAGATTTAACTCAAAAATTCACCTGGAACATGAATGAAATCATCAAAAAAACTTCAACAACATAACTATCAAGAACTCAACAAAATTTTCAACAATGTTCTTTAAGAACTCACTTCCTTGACATTCAAAGACTTAAATTTTCTGAATTTAAACATGGTTGGCGTGTGGGTGAGCTAAACCAATGCTATGTAATCTCATGTACCTTGTAGGAATCACTCCCGAAGAATTCCATATGCAAAGATCAAACGTTCTTAGCAATTCTTGATTTCTCTTCTCTTTTCTCCTTTTTTTCTCTCTTCTTAAATCCCTAGTGTGAATTCTAAATTTTCTAAACCGAACAAAGTCTTGTTTTACCCCAATTAATTCCTTAAAGCTAATTAATATAATTAGGTAAGCAACAGACTAGTTTTTCCTCCCCAAATCCGGGTTAGACTTTCCTTACTCCAACAACCCAACTTTTAAAAGACATAACTCATTCATACAAATTTAGAATCTAGCAAAATTGGCGGCGTTCGAAATATCATTCCGAGAGATTGTCAACTGTATCTGGAACTAAACCTCACTCATCCTGAGTTACGAGTTATGTTTGTTTGAAGTTAACCAAAAACTCACTTTTAACTTACTTAAAAATTTCCAGATTTCCCTATTCTTTCCAAAAGTAACTATTTTCAGATTTTAAACTCTTTTCTAGTTGCCAGATGTTACAGATCTTAGCGTTACGTGAAATTTGTGAGAATAGTTGGTTAAATATGTGTTTTAATATAGTGGAATTGAAATGAAATTCCCCTTGGAAACTTATTGCCCCAAAATCTGTCACTGCAGTGGGATACGTACTGTTGTAGCAAACAAGATGAGACTTAAAATCATAGAAATTTGGGGGAGATCATTGGTTCAAAAATTCTGCTGTAGTGGAACTTTATGCCGTTGTAGTAATGCTACTACAGCAGGATGGGTGCTGCTATAGCGGGAAGAGCTAATTCATAAATAAAACCCCTAAACGATGTTATTTGGCATTTTTTGACTTTTTGAGCTAAAGAACGACCCCTGGTAGAACTTAAAAATAGAAGGATCAAGTCTTTCGGGTTCAAGCTTATTTCGAGGTAAGTGATGGTTGTGATTTCATGATTGTGTGATATATGCATGTTCTTGCTTCATTATGATACTTGTATGTATATAAACGTTGCAGTGTTTATCATAGTTGTTGTAGCTGAGATAGATGATTGATATAGCCATGAAATCACGATGTAAATGTATTATCTTAATAGTGTACTTATGGTTGTGATTATGGTGTGTGAATGGGGATACAATTTTCACGTTTCGGCAAGCTAACTGGGATCGTTTTCCACATTTATGCATAACTTTGGATTGGATTACCACATTTTGACATACATTGGGATCGGATTTCCATATTTTTGGAATCTAACTATTTAGGTGTGGGTGTCGTGAGAGGACCAATGATGTGCTAAGCATGTGAAATGTGTTGTCCAAAAGTCATGTTGATAATGTAGTATTGTTGACATATATGCATGTGATTATAATGTTTGTTTGAATTATTTTTATTGCACTAGTGGGATAGCCACGTGATCCTACCAGTACACGGTGGTTGTGTACTTATTCTGCATTTGCTCTTATTTTTTTGGAGTATAGGGCATCTTCAAGCGCCTATTCGACATACCTCGCTTAGAATACTAGAGATTGTAGCATTGACTTGAAGGGTGAGCCGCATCCTCCGGGATGCCTTGGAATTCTCTTTAGTCTTTGTTCACCATTTCTGAAAATAGACTAGTGTTTTAGTTAGTTTAATAGTTCATTAGTATTCTCTTGTTTAGACTTGGTTATCATTAATAGATTTAGTACATTGACTTTAAGATCTTATGTTTTATCTTCTACAAATTTTAGTTGTTAGGTATTCTTTTAGTAATGGAACTTTGTTTTTAGTCATTTAACTTGCTTTCGTAACTTAAATGCCTCAGTTTAGAATAATTGTTTTAGTTGGATAGTAGTAGTGGTTCTCCCACTGGCTTTTGTGGGTGCCAATCATGATTCTTTTTGGGCCATGACAAGTTGGTGTCAGAGCCAAGGTTCGTTGATCTTGATGTATCAAAATGAGTCTAATAGAGTCTCGAAGAACGGTATATTGAAAATTTTACTTTTTTTTGAGAGGCTATAGGACTTTAGGAAATTTCCATTTTTCTCTTATATCCTTAGTTCTATGAGTTTATTTCAATTGGTATCGATCGATTCAAATTGGTATCTAACTTCTTTCACTCTTTTTTTGGCAGATAGTTAATACTAGGTATAACGGCGTTAGGCTCGTAGCTCCCAATAATGCTCCAGCTGAGGAACCCCAGTGAGAAGTAGAGAAAGATTTAGGGGTAGAGGTTGTGGGAAAGTGGCACCTGCTGTGAATGAGGTGCCGATTGACAATGTTTCGGTGGATGAGAATCGTTCATCACATAATGAAAATATAGAAGAGTAAGTTGAGGAGGTAGAATAAGAGAAAGGTGTGTAGGCTGAAGCGAAATGGATCACTCCCATCGATACAGTGTTAGCTCAATAGATCATGTAATTCTTGAAAGGGTTGACTGGTGTATGAATGCTTCCACCCACTCAAGCCTCTATTAGCCTTTTGATATCTAGGAGTACACCCCAAACGGGTGAAGTTGGAGGTAATGACGCCTTCTTTCATCTTTTGTTGGGTTCTATGATGTCTGGTAATGAGCATGATATGTTGACCAAGTTCCTGAAGCTTAAGCCTGTGGTATTTCTTGGTTCTGATACTAAAGATGCTTATGAGTTCACTTTGATTATTATGAGAGGCTACATAAGTTGGGCATTATTCACCAACATGGGGTTGAGTTAGTGTCCTTTCAACTTCAAGGTGAGGCCAAGCAATGGTGGAGAGATTACATGGAATGCAGATCTTCTACATTACCTCCACTTACTTGGACCCAATTTCATGACTTGTTTCTAGAGAAGTAGGTACCCAGGACCCTAAGAGATTGTAAGAAGGATGCTTTTATGGCATTAGAGAAAGGTGGTATGTTTATGACTGCATATGAGGCTAATTTTCATGTGTTATCTAGATATGATACTCGGTTGGTCACTACTGAAGAGGAGAGGATCCAACTATTTGTTAGAGGGTTGACTTTAGAGTTGCGTGTACTTTCCGTCCACATGACTTCTGCAGGGAAGAGTTTTAGTGAGGTAAAATATTATGTTAAGAAGTGGAGGGGTGAGGTGAGATGGTCAAGACAAGTCATTGGTTAAGAGGTTCAAGAATTCCAAAAACATTTAGGGCTTCTATGCTTGAGTATCCGGTCGACCAACGCTCATAGACAAGCCAATTCAGTCTGCCATGCCCGCCTCTACAGGTAACTATTCAGGTACTCTATATAATAATTTTCACGATGGTCATAGTGTTGTGCATGCTACGGGCAGTAATCCATCTAGCGATCGCACTTGTTTTAATTGTGGGGAACTTGTACACATGTCGAGAGATTTTCTACACCAACATGTGTTCGATTCTAGACAACAACTTTCTCGAGCAATGGTACCCATGAGAAATGGTAATAAAAGTAGAGGATGTGCACAGGTTTGGCAATGAGGTAACTAGTGAGGTCGTGGAGGTAGAAGAATGGGTAACAGAGGTAGAGGTAACACGCAACCAGTCGAGGAAATGGCTCGTATCAATGATAAAGCTTAGTGTTATGCTTTTTCGGGCAAAAAAGAGACGGAGGTTTTTGAAGCGGTGATCACAGGTACTATTTTTATCTATGACTGGATGTCTAATGTGTTATTTGATATGCGTTCCACTTATTCTTATTTGTTTGTGATTTTTGCCTATGATTTTGAGAGGATGTGTGATTTCCTTGATGCCCCTATTCATGTTTCTACCCTTGTTGGAGAGTCAATTATAGTCACCCATGTATATCGTGCTTGCCCTATTTTATTTATGGGATTTCATACTTGGGTTGATTTGGTGATTTTGGATATGATCAACTTTGACATAATCTAAGGCATGAATTGGTTGTCTCTCTACTATGTTGTACTTAATTGTAATACTAAGTATGTAACTCCAGAAATCCAGAGAAGGAAAATATTAGATTGGAGGGGGTGTACAAGCCTAATCAAGCAAAGATTACATCCTCCATCCAGGCTAGTAAATTAGAGAAGGGTTGCTTAGCTTATTTGAGTCATATAAGGGGATGTTGAGATTGAGGCTCCACTCATTCGGTCTATTCCTATGGTGTCTGAGTTTAGTGAAGTATTTCCGAATGACTTGCCTGGTATGCCTCTCAATAGAAACATAAATTTCTGCATTGATTTAGAGCCTGTTACTCGTCCCATTTCAATTCCTCTGTATCGCATGGCTCCTTGAGAAGGGAGTTATCTCTCCTACTGCTTCCCCATGGGGTGCACTAGTTTTATTTGTGTAGAAGAAAGAAGATTGTATAAAGATGTGTATAGATTACCCGCAATCGAACAGAGTTACTCTTCATAATTGGTACCCCTTACCTAGAATAGATGATCTCTTTGACCAATTTCAAGGTGAAACAATCTTCTCTAAGATTGATTTAAGATTCGGGTATCATCAATTAAAAATGAGGCCGGAACATGTACCAAAAATGGCGTTGAAGACTCGTTATGGGCACTATGAGTTTTCGGTGATTTCGTTTGGGTTGACTAATGCGCTTGCAGCCTTTATGAGCTTGATGAATGGGATGTTCAAGCCATTTCTCGATTCCTATGTGATAATCTTTATTGATGATATTTTTGTTTATTCGAGAAGTGAAGAAGAGCATGCCAACCATTTCTGTATAGTTTTGGGTGTTCTTGGAAAGCAAAAGTGATATGCAAAATTTTCTAAGTGTGAATTTTGGTGGAAATCGGTTGCGTTTTTTGGGCATGTAGTGTTAAAAAAGAGGTAAGGGTAGATACCCAAAAGATTGAGGCGGTTAAGAATTGGGTATGATCTGGTTTGGGTACGGAAATGAGGAGTTTTGTGGGACTCGCTAATTATTATCATCATTTTGTTAAGAAGTTTGCTTCAATTGCAACTAACTTGACCAATCTGACCAAAAAAGAGGTACCATTTGAATGGACTAAGAAATGTGAGGAGAGCTTCCAAAAGCTTAAGACTCTTTTAAACCACCGCGCCCATCCTAGCATTACCGGTTGAGGGTAAGGATTTCATTGGGTATTATGATGCTTCACATTCTGGTTTGGGTGTTTTGTATATGAAAGATAGAAATGTCATAGCTTACGCCTTGCGCCAGGTGAAGATGCATTAAAGGAATTATCCCACATACGATTTGGAGTTAGCGTCGGTGGTGTTTGCTCCTAAGATCTAGTGACATTATATTTATGGTGTTAAGTGTGAGGTATTTACCAATCATTGTAGTCTGCAACATGTATTCACTCAAAAGTATTTGAATTAGAGACAACAGAGATAGATGTAGTTACTCAAGGATAATGATGTGACCATACAATACCATCTGGGAAAAACTAATGTGGTGGAAGACACCTTGATTAGAAAAATGGTGAGTATGGGTAGTTTAGGTTACTAGAGTGTAGCCAAGCGACCTTTGCCCAAGGATATCCAGTCCTTAGTATCTAAGTTCATGCAATTGGGGTGTTAGATAGTATTGAAGATAATTCCATGTTCATGGAAGAGATCAAGGCACAAAAAATTTGATGATAGATATTTAGAGGAGCTTAGAGCGAAGATTGAAATTGGTAAGTCCCAAGAGACCACTCTTGATTTGAATGGTGTACTCAACCATAAGGGTAGAATATATGTTCCTAGAGTTGATGACTTCATTCACAAATTATTGGCGGAGTCTCATGGTTCACGGTATTTCATTTATCCGGGTGTGACCAAGATGTATAGGGATCTGAAACGAGTTTATTGGTTGAAGGGCTTGAGGCAAAATATTGCGGAATCAGTGGTGAAGTGCCAGAATTTTCAACAAGTGAAGTATGAGCATAAAAGGCCGACGAGTTTAATTAAAAGAATGCCAATTCTAGAATGGAAGTGGGAAAGAATAGCCATGGATTTTGTGGTTGGTTTCCCCAATAACTTGAGGAGGTTTGATTCTATTTGGGTTGTGGTTGATAGATTGACTAAGTCAGCTGACTTTGATCCCGTAAGGGTAAATTACTAAGTAGAACAACTAGCTAAAATCTATGTGAAAGAAATACTGAGGTTGCATATGGTGCACCTTTCTATCATTTCAGATCATGGTACCCTTTACACCTTTATGTTTTGGACAAAGTTGCACGATGAATTGGTTACGCAACTCACTTTTAGTAAAACATTTCATCCCAAGATGGATGGCCAATCAAAAAGGACTATTCAAGTGCTTGAATAAATGTTTGAGCTTGTGTGATTGAATTTGGATGGTATTGGGATAAGTTCATACTGTTATGTGAGTTCTCTTACAATATTAGTTGTCACTCAAGCATTTAGATGGAACCATTCGAGGCGTTATACGGGAAAGGATGTAGATCACCCATAGGTTGTTTTGAGGCTGGAGATGTGAAATCTTTGGGGGTTGACTTAGTGAAGGATGATTAAGATAAAGTGAGGAGCGTTCAAGCTAAACTTCTGCCGCTTAGAGTAGACAAAAGATGTATGCAAATAATAAGGTAAGGGACATGGAGTTTCAGACAGGAGAAAATGTCCCTTTGAAGGTATCACCCATGAAAGAGGTGATGAGATTCGGTAAGAAGGGCAAGTTGAGTCCGCAATATATTGGCCCCTTTTGAGGTTCTTTAATGTGTAAGACCGATGACGTACAGATTGGGGCTACCCCATAACTTGTTTGGTGTACATCCTGTATTTCATGTGTCTCTGTTTAAGAGATATCACAGTGATGGTGACTATATCATTAAGTTGTATTCAATTGTGCTAGATAAAAACATCTAATATGAGAAAGAACCGATTACTATTCTTGATTGTGATGTTCGTAAGTTGAGAACAAAAGAAATTAAGTCTGTGAAGGTTCAATGGAAGCATCGTCCAGTCAAGGAAGCTACTTGGGTGATGGAAAAGAAAATGCTAGACAAGAATCCCCAATTGTTCACTGATTTGCTCTTTCTTTAGCCTACTTTTCCTAAGTTTATTCACTCGGGGACCAGTAATAGGTAAATTGGTATCTATTGTAATGAATGGACTCCGTCGTTATAAAAATGCCGATGTGGGAAAAATTGGGGCCGGAAAAACATTTTCGTAATATTAGGAATTTCCCAACCTTGTCTAGATTTTGAGAAAATCGGAGTCATCAAGGTGTAGGAAAATCTGGTAGAAATAGGGTGGAGTAAATATGAATTCAATTACATGGTTGGTTATATAACTCGTTAAGGAATCCGTTCGACTTTAAGAAATTGAATTTGGATAAGTAGATCTCCAGGAATCGATCTTAGCGTTAAGGGCATTTTCTGAGCGTAGTGGGTAGAGAGTGTGTTGTAAAAGAGAGGAATTTAAATTCCGCTAGGAAGCTCAATGTCCCAAAATCTGCCATTGCAGTAGGGTGAGTTCTGCTATAGCAGATAAGACGAGATGAGACTTAAAATCTTAGAATTTTGGGGGAGCTCACTGGTTCAAAAATGCCATTGCAGTGGGACTTTATGCTACTACATTAAAATTCCTACACTGGGATGTGTGTTGTTTTAGTGGGATGATCGTGAGTTAAATCGTAAATAAAACCCCACAAATGACCTTATTTGTCACTTTTTGACTTTTTGAGCTAAACAACAATCCCTGAGCTATTCCAACTCATTTTGTTCCATTCTTGAAGCTAAATATAAGCTTTTCACTCCCCTAATTCACTTCTCAATCTGCAGAACATAATAAAATGGGTCAATATTGATGGGGAAGGGTTTCTTGATATATTCTATGGTATAATTTTGGCCTAATTTGACTAGTTGGGATCATGGGTATATTTTGTGATACTTGTAGGTTTATAAACGTTGCAATGTTGATCACACATAATGTAGATGAGATAGATGAATGATGTAGCAATGAAATCATGATGTAAATGTATGATCTTAATGAAGTACTTGAAGTTGTGATTGTGGTGTGTGAACGGAGATCAGATTTCCACTTTTGGAAAGTTAACTAGGAACGTTTGTCATTTTTCGACATAACTCTAGATTGGATTGTCACATTTTGACATATATTGGGATCGAATTTCCATATTTAGGCAAGCTAAATTTTTGGGTTTGGGTTCTGTGAGAGGATCAATGATGTGTTAAGCATGTGAAAATGTGTTGTCGAATTGTCATGTTGATAAGTTGTATTGTTTATATATATATGCTTGTGATTATAATGTTTGTTTGACTTGCTTATATTGCACTAGTGGGATAGCCGTGTGATCCTACCAGTACACGGTGGTTATCTACTAATTCTGCACTTGCTATTATTTTTGTGGAGTATAGGTCACCTTCAAGATCCTATTGACAGACCTCGCTTAGGAGACTAGAGATTGTCGCATCGACTTCAAGGGTGAGCCTTATCCTCTGGGTTGCCATGGATTTCTCTTTTCGTCTATGTTCAACATTTCTGAACTTAGACCATTGTTTTAGTTGTTTTGGTACATTGACTTTCAGATCTTAGGTTTATTTTCCGCAAATTTTAGTTGTTAGGTCTTTTATTTAGTATGGGACTTTGTTTTTAGTCATTTAACTTACTTTCGTAACTTAAATACCTTCAGTTTAGAATAATTTCTTTAGTTGGATAGTAGTAGTGGTTTTTCCACCGACTTGTAAGTGTGGGTTCCAATCATTTTTGGTCGTGACATGTGCAATCATGTCTTCAAATGTTGGGTTGATTCCATCTCAAATAGCATAAAATATCACCAGTTGCTATGATATTAAACCCAAAAAGAGAATATTTTTAGAAACTATTTTGATGACATTTATCTTTTGAAGATATGAACTTTGTCTAAGCCAGAAATCGTTATGGAGTCTTGATTTTAAGTGATGCAACAATAGCGAGACACACAGTATTACTTAAGAGCTCATTAGAATTTGGGCTTTACGAATTATAGAAATTGGCAATGATCAAGTTACCCTCAAAACAAGAATGAGAATATGCGGTCGTTTACAATAAAATTACCCGACAAGAGTTGGGGTCAAATTCCACATAAAGTGTGATACAATGCGAGGAATTCAATTAGGAAATTAAGAGTGCAGACCAATTCATTTGTATCAATTAGAAAATATGGGTGAATGATTCCATCAAATTTACGAAAAGGATTTTTATATCAAGTAACATAACTAAACTAAAATTAGAATTTTAAACAAGTAAAAGATGATCTAGGGGTATGGGCATTCGTATCAATGTTGTGTAGGGGTACTTGTGCTTGCTCATATTCGCTAAACAATTATGGTAGACTGGTAATCTTAAACACAAATATTCTTTCAATCTCAAAGAATTAAACCATAGAATACACTTGCGGTCTCATCTATGTGTGTCACAAATAAATGCAAAACCTTACCAGAGTCTCTCTTTCGAGGAGATTTGACAACTAGAATAGAATCACAATTTCTCTTTCACACAAACTATAGTAAACAAATTTGAATTGCATGCATTAAACTAATTATCCACATCCATTTATCTCTTTTGAGATCAATAAAAAATCTGGGCTACGATTAAGTTTGTAACTTCAAGACATGCATGGTAATCAACTTAAATTCATGAATCTATAAAAATAAAATAGAGACAGACACAAACCACCACAATAAATACACACCTAAACCCATAATCACACCCCCTAGATTTGGGATTTTAGCCAAGCATCATAAAAGCAAAAGAGATTATACTGATTATGATTTCAGCCATTGGTAAATTGAAATTAAGCGCAAATTTTCAAGACTCACTTCAATTTGAACCTTCGATTGTCAATTACAAGGTTTCTCACAAATGCCGAAACTAATGTATTTTCTCAGAGTAAATATAAAAAAGTTCAAGAAAAAATGTGATACCAAAAAGTGGTATCTAAAAAGTGATAAAAAACAATGAAAAATCACGTATCCATTCCTGCAAAGGTTGAGAAAGAAAACTAACAATGAAAAATTCAAAAAAGATTGTGAAAATAGTGAAAGATTTGAAAGTGAAGATTTAATTGGTGGATGCCTTGATCTAAATGTCGGGTTATGCTAAATACATAAAGGAGTTGGTGAAAAAGAAAGGGGTGATCAATTGTGAAACAATTGCACTGCCTCAAACATATGGAGCGATAAAGGAAAAGAATGATGTCTTTAAGAGAGTAATGTAACACCTCATATTGAAAAAGATAAGAAGTTTGTAGCTTTCCCAGGTCTAGTGCCTTTACCAATGGAGACACCGACGGTTAGTGGTAAGAATAATGTTCGATAGATTTCCCTGTGGTTGGTCAATCCCAATTTTCCAAAATTATAAGAGTTTCAGTATTTTCATATGGTTCACCGGGATGGTCTGTTTTTCAAGGCACATGTTGTAAGTATGTTTCCTAAGTGATTCCCAAACATAGAAGAATTTTGGAATCAAAAGTCAGGACCCATGGTGGAGGTACACGACTCATAGGTGGACCCACATACATGCATAGGTCTCGTTAGCTAATGGTCCAAGATTGGTGGTTTCTAAACCGAATTACGATCGATTGAGATGGTTTGTTGTCTGACTAATGGACTGTAGGTTTGGGCATGGAAGAGTTCGGCAATTATTTTTAAGAAGGGTATCTTGGTCTTTTCCTAATTATTCTAACCCAATACAATGTGGTTTCACCTTCTATTTAAATACCATATATAAACATTTTTACCCCCAAAGACCACAATTGAATTCATTATATCAAATTTCTAAGAGAAGAATAAGTTCATCCTCCCAAAAATATTCTCTCTCTGGATACTTGATGAAGAAAACTAGGGTTTCAAGTCAAGTTTCCAAGTTCATCGTTAATTGTAAGCTCTTGGAATTAAGGTATGATAGTATTCACCATCTTGGATACACCCGAAACAAACTTACTCATTTACGCCTTAGGATTGGCAACCATAGTAGGAGCATATCGATAAAATTGTGTGGACTTCAAAGTATAGTCCTTCATACTCATATTTCCTTGACGAAAGTTGATGAATTCAAGCACCTTTGCCTCCCTCATCTCAAGGGGAAAAAACTATCATGGAAAGCAACTTTTAACTTTTTCCTAGTAAGAGGGCATGCATCTTCCACCCTCTCTTCTTTCCATTGGTTTAATCATATTTGAGCAACACCTCTAAGTTGATAAGCAAACAATTAAACATTTTCCAGTGATGTCACTCCCATAATCATAAACGCGTTATACACTTGATCAATGAACTCTTGAGGGTTTTCCTCAAACTTAGAACCATGAAAATCCATTAGATTCTTTCTAATAAAGTCTCTAACTATAGTTACCGCTATACCCATATTTGGGTTCACGGAGACAAAAGATTCCCTATTATCTTGAGCCTTCATGGCTTGAGACAACACTTGAGAAGAAATCCTAAACCCTGCATTATTCACTTATTCATCCAAAGTTTTGACCAGAACTTGAGGAACTTGTGGAGCTTGAGGAAGACTTTCTTGTTTCACATTCTCTTTTGTATTTCTTCTAGCATATGCCCTTCCAGTTCCATATCCTGTAAAGTATCGGATAAAGATTAGGAGAAAGATTATAGATTTAAATTCTATCTAACGACTTTAGAGTAATAAAAGAAGTGGATTTTCCTCAACATCTTATACCGTGGCATTCATAAATGTGGCACACTTTAGAGACCCTAGGTGTAACCTGGCATATATAACCTCAAGATGCCCTAAAAAATCCACTTAGCACACATCATATAAGATAATAGAAATTTTTGAGAATTTAAAACACAATTTTAAAATATATGAGTTTTATAAAATGCAGCAGAAGTCTAACAATGTATCAAAGACATCTAATACATAAGGAGTGATCGAGACGTAACCCGTACATCACATTCAAATTGAAAATGTAAAGACCTAGGATTTATAGGTTCGGTCCTCGTAACATGATGTCTCACCAGTCTATAATATCTACTAAGTGATCCATAGTCACAGAGGTGCGAATTTGGACCATTGGAACCTACATTTGGGGAATGTAGGAAAGATTTTGTGTTAGTACAAAAATGTACCATGTATCATAGCAATGCATAAAATATAATATCATGGTAAAAGGGGACCTTTTCGTGACATGCAATGCCAAGATAAAGTATGAGATTAAAAAGTTAGAAAATATTCATCATAAAAACATGGTCAATGCTATCTATCATCTTTAAAACAATGGTGAGATACTTCAAAAAGTAAATTTTGTTAATTATAAGGGAGATTTCCCTTTAACCATGTAAGACCATGTGAACTATAAACATGGTATCCGATGTCTGCCTTACACCGAAAAGGTTGTCCCACTTTCCAAGGTAAGACCATAGACATCTAGATTATGTGGATCTACTAGCTAATGTCTATCTAAGACAACCATCATATAGCGTCACATAGGTATGGGATAAGGAAATTGATACTAGAACCCGATCTACTAACGAGAGAGATTCCATCTTAATATTATCTTGGTGCTAAGCATAAATACCACGGAATAGTCATTATCTTACTTGTCTTATTGTTATGAGGCATGGGTAATCACCACTTCCCTTATCATCCATGAAAATGTATAATTAAGCAACCAATCGTAGCTAGAGACTTCATTAGAATATCTATTATCTTGAATTAAAGTTTAGTTGAGAAAACCGTTCAACTCTAAGAAGCCTTATGTAAGACGATCCTTTCATAATCATCCTTCATGTGTATATGATAAATCTTTTTATAACACTACAAAATCAACAATGATACAATGTCAAAGTATCGATAAAACATTTGCATAACTTTCACAAAAAACATGCATAGTTTCATAAACTTATCTTTCATAGTTGAAAACCCACATCATATCATCATAGCTTAGAAAATATGGATTATTCATCCTTTCATGGGGATTAATCTCAAAAACAGGTAATTATCTCAATTCAAACATTATAATTCATAAAAACAATTAATTGGATCAATATTGAAAGGAATCATGACATGAAGAAAAACCCTAACTTCAATTGGATATTTCTAGCTTTGTAAATTGGAGAATTTAAGAACTCTATGGAGGAAAGATATCCGTAGATGAAGATTACCATACCTTAATGCCAAAATTTTTACTTCAAATGGTATAATTGGATACATGACTTAAAACCGTAAAATTCTTCTTCAAACTCTAGAGAGAGAAATATTTTAGACGATGACTTAATATTTTTTTGAGAGCTTGAGAGAATGAATGAATTGGTGATTTGGGGGTAAAAATATTGCACATAGGAGTTTGAGTAAATAACATAGTATTGAGTTAAAACAATTAGGTAACGACCTAAAAGTCCCTGTTAAAATAATTGTTGACATTGATAGTGGGGACCTATGGTCCATGGGTTCACCTACGGACTATCCTAGTCGACCGTCGATGGGCTCAAGAAATTTTTTTGGACCTTCAACTAACGGGACCCATATACGATCTACTGGTGAATATACGGTCTGTACATGGCCTCCGTAGGTCCAACGAAAACTTCGTAAAATCCTACTATGTCTGAGACTCACCTACGAGACCTACCTACGACTTGTGCATTTGACAATGGGCCGTCCTGGTGAACTGTATCAAAATAGTAAAACCTTGATATTTTAAAAATATTGGACTTTCCAATCACGATCCCATCTATTGTCTGTGGTCCAACCTACCGACCACTGGTGGCTTTGGCTGTGATGGTACCACAGTATCTGGAAAAACAAAAATTTCATCTGTTGGAATATGAGATGTTAAAGATTGATAATACTCAACTACACTTATTCGATTCTAAGTGTTGGCGGTCGCTAACAAGTATAAAGCCAACTAAATGTTGGGATCAATCCCACCGGGAATGATATGGTAAATAATTTAATTACTAAGTAAAATTGTTTTATAATGGTTTGTAGATGTAGACATTTTCACAACCATAAAGTAAATGTCAAGGTTTAAAAAATTAATGTCAAATGGGTGGGGGGTAACCAAATTATGACTAGTAAAATAGTGGAAATAAAATATAGAAGGTTTCTTAGGAGTTTGATAAATTGAACGCCAATTATGCAAAATGGGTGATTATTCATTACTAAAATTATTGCATCTCAATGGTAGGCAACACTTTGGATGCAGTAGCCATTTCTCAATCAATTATTATGAATCAAGCGAGTTCTTTTGAACCTTGACAAGAAAACCACCAATTAACAATCCATTACGTTAATCAATCTACTTTGTCAAGATAAATTGGAGGTGAGGTCTATTGGTGGAAAGGGATGAAGAAGGATATTGTGAAATTGCTAAGTGTATGTAGCACCTAGAAAATCTGAAGAAGGAAAAAACAAAAGAGAGAAGGTCAAACCACAGAGGGGTCCAGAGACCGTGAAGAGGACCATAGCCCGTCACCCTGCTCATGATTTTGAACCCATACATTTTGGATGACCATGGGCACCTAGATAACCCCTGCTATGTCACATAGACTGTGAGGTGGTCCATGAAAAGACGCACAAACCCCCACCACCAAGCTACTGTAAAGGACCACGATCGCCTAAATGGTCTATGGAGCTTCACACGGACCTCAAAGTCGTTCATAAAAGGGGTTGATAAGGTTTTGGAGTTTTGATTAACTTTAAATGATCATGGCTCTCAACATAAAATTAATTAGGTAGCCCATGACCTATCAAATTGATGGTCTTTGAGTCAACTTTTTAATGCCACAAAGTTTGCCTAATTCCGAGTCCAGAGTAAGCATTTATTACTGTTCTGGTGGGACATTGTCTGATAGGTGAAACTTCACGACCATCTGTACGGACCGTGAAGCCTTAGATTGCTTTTGAAGCCCTTCTTTTAAGTCACCCTGTTAGTTCTTAAGTTAGGGTCATTGTGGTCTTTTTCAAAAGTGGTTGATATCAAAACTATATTGTTTCAAACCCTATTTCAATGCCTATATATGTTAATTAAGCCCAAAAACTACGAATGTTAATTCTTTCTTCTAAATTCCCTAAACTTGACAAAATTTATCCTCTAAAAAAATCTTCTCTCTACATCAAGGAAGAAGAATAAGCTAGGGTACTTCAAGTTCAATTCTCCTTTCTTCATCATTGATTAAAACTTCAATCAATGTATGTATGAAATTCATCAGTTCACCCATTGAGCCCCATGTTTCTTCAATTCTCAAATTGAATCTCAAGATTTGATTAAATTTATGAAGAATCGTTAAAATAAGATGTATTTAGGAAGAAACTTAGCGCTATGAGTATGTGTTATGAAATTATGCATGTCTTTATGAAAGAAATGTTTATGACTCAAATAATGTTATAGATGAAGGGATCTTTATGTTCTATAGATCTTGGCCACTTGACATGAATGACATCTAGATTCCAAATGTCGTTCAATTATTTTCCTAAATTAGGTCTTGAATTGTGTGGTATACAGATATTCCATCAATGATTATCGATCACACTTTCATATTTATTTTCATTAGTAGTAGGACATTTCTAGTATGAAGTGAATGACTATGTGCCTCAAAAGCCATTATGAAAAGATCATGGATGGTGAAAGGTTTTCTCACGCATGGTCTACGAATCAATCATATGATACTTCTAGTTTGGATTGGTATCTTAATTGTAATTTTTGATGGATAATAAGATAAATAAGATTAATGACAATTCTATGGGATTTAAGCTTAGCCCTGTGAGGATATTTAGATTGAATCTCTCCTATAGCTTGAGGTCGGGTATCTAATAGCAATCTCCTTATCACATAACTATGTTCCCAAAAGGATGATCATCTTAGATAGATTTAGCTAGTGGATCCACGTGAGATATAACTTCATGGTCCTTACCCTGGGAAGTAGGACATCACTTTTCTTTTTGGGGCAGACACTGGATTTCGTGTTATAGCTCGCATGACATAAATGTTGATTAATGATAAACTTCCCACAAAAATAACTATGTTGATTTCTAATATTTATGTTGCTTACTTTATAATATAAAGATTCATAGACCATTTTCATGAAATTTTCTGAAATGATTTTACTATGTTTTAACTTGGTCAAGCATTTCATGTTTTTGATTATCCCTTTATGATCATGTCTCATGATTTATTTCATTTCCCTCATGCTTGGTACATTTTATGTACTAGCACATACTTTAGCCTACATTGTTTCTCTAATGTAGGATCTGTCGTTGCCACTCCGCATCTCCATGGCTAGTGATCACTTTAGTAGATTTGAAGATTAATGATTCCTCGTGTTCCAAGGACTGAATTATTTATTGCTTATTATCTTTATTTTTCTGTATTGTATGTGATTCGTGGGTTACATTCTAGTCAGTCTTAATGTACTAACTGACTTTGAGACTATATTAGACTTCCATTATTTTTTATCGAACTTCTTATGATATAAAACTAACCATTGAACTCTTTTGACTTCTATTATCTTTTATTATGTATGGTAAGTGACTCATGTAGGGCCTCTCAAGGTCCTATACATCATGTCATGTTTAGGTGTACTTTGGGTCATGACAGTGTCCAAATTGTTAAAAAAATTAATGTCGAACATCATAAGTCAAGAGGTATTTCATAGATATAAGTATCCTTACTATAAAATTGGAAGATTTGAATATCGAAATTATTGTTGGTTTACCCAACACATGGAAACAACATGACTTATTTGGGTAAAAGTTGATTGTATGACAAAGTCAAATTATTTCAGTCTCCTCATGGTTTCTTATTCAGTGGAAGACTATGCTAAGTTGTATCTAAGAGACATGCTTAGTTTTCATCAAGGACTACTATCCATTATCTTCGATCGTGGTGCCCAATTCACTTCTCAATAATTGAAGTCTTTCCAAAAGGGTCTTGGTACTCATATAAATCTTACTAGCGCCTTTCATTCTCAAATAATAGGGCAAGCGGAGCGTACAAACCAAACATTGAAAATATATTTTTGGGTTGTTTGATTGACTTCAGGGGTAATTGAGATGCTCATTTTCTTTTAATTGAGTTCGCTTACAATAATAGTTGTTAGGCAAGCATTGGTTTTGCTCTATTTGAGTTTATTTATGGTAGGAAGTTTTTATCTCCTAAAGGTTGGTTTGAAGTTTGTGAGATTTATTTAATAGGTCTGAAATGGTATATGATTCCAAGATTAATGTAACTTTTTGAATCAGCCACCCTCAACTTAGACTTTGACCTAATTCAAGGTGCACATGTCCAAGGAGGAACCACAACTAACAATCATTTAGGGAAGGTGAGTTAGGTGCATCGAAAGAAGTCGTCTACATTAGGCTCAAACATATGGATCAAGGGAAGCATTTTTTCTTTTGGTTGAATCATTTTGGGACTTAGTGGACTCATTGGAACAAGGGCCTATGATCATCTCCCAATTCCTAGCCTAGATTGTCTTAACAGGTCCAAAGGGGAAAGTTCTAGATTGGCACACAGTATGAATAAAACAGAATCATATCACACACTTGGCACATTATTTTATTGTCATATTATGGACTTACCCAGTTCAAGTTTTATCTTAAGTCATGCTATTATACCGGTTCTTTATTATGTCATATTAAGATCCAACACATTCAATTCATTTGGCCTATAAATATAGCATATTTGAAAAGAAATTGACAGGTACCAATTTCATGATCTTTATGCCATCATGCATTCATTCTTATACTTACTTCTACATATACAATCCTAAACATGTTGGTTAAGCATAAAAGTAAATAGCCCCTTGGGGAAAAATAACACGGGCATGAAAACCCCAATGAAGAAATATGAGTTGGGTTACTCAGACTTCACCCTATAACTCACCATCCATTTTCCCCATCCCTAACAATATAACGTTCAATTTCCTTTAATGCAAAAAAAGAAAAAGTGAAGCATAGAGTGAAGAAGACCCATGGCACAGATGCGCCACAACCTTATCAAACGGGTGGATTTAGTTTCTCGAAGCTCGTTGAATAAGCAATAGGGACGCTATCAGTAGCGCCCTCACCAATAATGGGAACACCTTCAGTAGTTCTCCTCGAATTAGAAGGACCAATGTCAACCTCTGGGCCCTCTGCTTCCACATCTCTTCATTAAGAATGGACTACCTCTGGGATGCCTTCAACTAATAACACTATTTATTCTTTAATCATTGAGCTTCCTCAATGTAGTGTGATCAAAGCAGTGTCGCTTCTTAACAACATTGGAATGAGCAAGTGGTCGCATAATGTCTCCAAATATGGTAGTCATCACCACCTCCCCCTCCTCTACCTCGGGTGCAAAATATGGTACCTCCTCAACAGGGGCTAATAGGGCATCAACATTAGCTCAGAGCCAAGCCAAATTTGTCTCAAAAGCAGTCACATCAATAGTAGGGGCAGGCCTCTCCAAAATGCGCAATACAAATCCATCCAGGTACTTATGAATTGTTTGAATCTTCCTATCAATCATTTTATCTATCCTAGTTTAAGACTTTTCAACAGAGCGCTTCATCCACGACCCATATGATGCAATAATATAGCCATCTTGGCCTCCAACTTCTGGACTCTAGCTAGAGGAATGATAGTGGACCATAAAGAGAGAGTGACTCAGGATGAGCTTTGGGCCTAGCTAAGTGCAGTAGAAAGTGGCGCCTATGCATTTGTAGCAATGGGACGAACGACAGTATCATCAACATGGATCTTCTCCACATTAACAACAAGGTCAGCATCCAAGGATGGAAGGTCAACTTGTGGCTCCATCCATGGTTCAACAAGATTGTCATCATCTCAAATGAGGTCGATGTCCACTGCCTCGGTCGCCTCAAGAAAAATGTCACATTGCTAAATAAGTACTAAAGCCTCCTTGCACAGATGGAAAGTCAGACACGAGAAGCGAAAACTAATGGTGGTCTTAAAATCCCTATCATGGATCTCAGCAATCAGAATGTGGGAGAAATCAAGCTCCAGCCCTTCCATCATATCTGTTATCATCACGATTTGGTCTCATGTAACAAAATTTTCCTCACGAGTAGGGCACAGTCTAGTACTTACTGACCAAAATAACTTGGCAACGAAGATTGTTCACCCACTCAGTACAATTCCTATCCTTAGCAATATGATGTTCCATGCAACGAAGAAAAATCTCTCTCTAATAATCCTCTCCAAAAATTTCCCTTTTTGAGCAACGCTTATCATGTAGTCATACTCCGGCGTATTAATAAGTAGAGTGTGGACTGGGCAATAGATGAACCAATGGATAGTAGCCTCAGATATGTTGGTGGAGAAATTTTGCACCAAGGTAGCCTAAAGTGGGGGCTGAGCTATGCGCTTGTCCCATTTAGATATAGAATTACTTAGGGTGACGGAAGAGGAAGCATAAAAATCTCTAGTCATATCTTCGTCGTATTTCCCTGGGCTCCATGACATGCATTCACAATTCTGCCTCCTGAATAGCTCCTCAATAACGGGAACTGTATGGAGACTCCCTGTCAGAAGCTTACACTCATCAATAATGATCCTTGCTTTCTTCATGTGTTCATTCAGCATAGTGTCATTCTCATATATTTGATACTACCCGTAATGCACCACCTGTTTGGTTCCACAGTATTAGGGGTTGGTTCAGCTCTAAGTGGTACAAGATCATCAAATGAAGATGATGAAGCAGAATCATTACCAGAACAGAAGCAAAAATGCGACTCACCTACGGATGAAGCCCCCTCCTCAGACTGGGGGCAGTATCCTCTCACTAGATGAGAGAACCTGGTCAGATTCTTCGTGGTCCACGGTGAAGTAGGGGATCATCTGCTAGTCTTCCAAACGTACACTTGATCGTTGTCCTTATCTAAGAGATGTGGGGAAGGGACAACAGATTTGGACTTGATCTTTCGTGAGTGTACAAAAGTTTTCTTTGGATCCATGGTCCATGTGGAAGCTTAGTTAGTACCCAAAGGACACAAAAATACCCAAGAAATTTTTTTGGAACACCAACTCAAAATTGAAAAATGTCCATGTAGTAGCTGGAATTGTGACCCACGGTGGGTACCTACGATTCGTCGATGGAATGACGGCTTGTTGGTCTCCTCCATAGGTCAACATAGAAATATTTCATTTGCAGATGGGGAACCACAGATGTGCATAACGGTCTATCAATAAAACAATGAATCGTAGTCCACATCCTTGTTCAAGACTTAACCAAAATATCGTGGGCTACCGATCCACGGATCCTTACCTACGGTCCATGTGTGGAAGTCGTTGATCACTATTTTTCCGGGAATAAGACTTCAACTTTTATTCAACCCATAAGTTCAACAATTACTTAATCAAACTAAGTATAACTATGCATTTCAACATAATATATGGTAGTTGATCATCCGTATGGTTGTGCTCATGCATTTACTTTAAGTTCACCACAGAAAACATTTAACAACCTTAAGTCAAAACATTAAACTAGACCCATAACCCTAACTAGTTCAATAAATTCAACAACACACTAACATACCATCATTCCAAGATTGTTTCTAAACTAAATTCAACATTTTAACTAGTAACTTAACACCCCCAAGGTCAAGTTCATCGTTGTGACTCCTATTTGAAACAATAAAATATTCAAATTTTAGGAGGAATCGATTTACCTAACAAGTAAGTAACGATGGTGTGAGTGTGTCAACAAGTAGAAACGCTCTAAAACAATGTTGACACTGAATCCAGACCTTGAACCCTTTTGGGGAGAAAATGGAAGGAATGGACTTTAGGAGTGATTAGGAATGAAAAGTGAGAGAATTATGGATGTAATGGAGACTTTTAAGGTGGTATGATGGGGTAAATGGAGGGTTCAAAACGATTGGCTATAAAAAATGGGAGTGGGAAAAGAATTTGAAAAGATGGGTTTTATTTATTGGGGGTCCAAATCGGGTCAAACAAAAACTAACTTGGACCCATGAGACCCTGTCGACGGTCCCTGGTCAATCTACTGTCTAAAAATGGGTCCATAGGTCCCTCTAAGACTTGGAAAAAAATTAGAGACTTACCTGGGATCTATAGATGCCATCCAAGGTCCGTGTATTGACAATCGGACCGTCGATGGGAGCCCTAAACCATAGCAACAATTTATTTTCATTAGATTTGGCCATTTCATCCTTGCACATGTAGCAACTTTTGAGACCTTCTTTTTACATTATATTGAAACTTTTTAGAAATGGATCCTATTATATATTTAGACTATACTAACCAGAACAAATTAATAAACACCTATCTACGAATCTACAAAAATTAAAAAAAATAACGAAGAAAAACTCCTATATCGAAAAGAAAATCCTATATTTGTCTAGATTGTACATCTTAGGTTTCCTTCCAAGATGCGCTTGATTTAATGTTGTGGAACGATGAATAAACCTTCATTACTTAGACTTTGTCAAGATAACAACCCTCTATCACTTTGTTTACACTCTCAGAATTTCCCACGTAGATTTTTATTCTGTCGGTTCACCTTGAACCTTGTTCCTTTACTTTTTGAGCTCAACCGCTCCATGTGGGAACAGTAGGGTTACTCTGAATGGTCCGGTCAACTAGACTTGAGTTTCTAGAAACCATCTCAACCTTGAGTTTAATAACAATACGAGATAACTAGGAGTAAATTCGCGTTTTTAGTCTTTTGCTCATGGTGCTTCTTCATTTTATCCTTGCACAAGGCTGAAATCCCATATGATTTTAGGTGAATCTCATCAAGATCGTCTATGTCATCAATATTGTCACTGTAAAACTTAATTGTGACCGCTCATAGTACATCGACGCTTAACTTCTCCTCAATACACACTTTAGAATTTTGCTCCACAATATGATTTACCACCGCTAATGACTTAAGATCATTGTCCTGCTTCATAGACCTACAAATGTTAAAATCACCTCCTCATTGTTGAATTGGAAATTAATCTTTCCTCTCTCCATATAGACCAATGCACGTCCATTAGAAAGAAATAGTCTCCCTAAGATAATGGGAACCTCAAGGTCAACCTTATGATCAAGTATCACAAAGTCCGCCATAAAAATGAACGAACCCATTTTCACAATGATATCTTGGAGTACTCCAATAGGCATCTTCACAATTCTATCATCCACAAGTAAACGCACCGCAGTTTGTCTTGGAGCTCCTCAACCCAATTTTCTTATAATTTGACAATGGCAACATGTTAATGCTTACACCTAAAACACAGAAAGCCTTCGTGAAGTGCAACTTATCAATGGTACAAACAAGGATAGTGAAAGGTCGAGGATCCTCTTTCTTTTGCACAAGTGACTTCGTAGAATGGCACTACAATGTTGCAACCTCTCATCAACCTCAAAACTGACACCCCTCTTTTTGGTCACCTAGCCTTCTTAAATTTTTCATACCCAGGCATTAGCTCCAAAGCTTCTATCAACGGAACATTGATGGAAATTTGTTTCAACATAGTTATGACCTGAAATTTTCCTTCTTCATTCTTTGGTACTAACTTCCGTGGAGAGGGAGGTTAAGCGTAGGCATGGGAACAACTTGTTGAGTCAACTCAACCTCATTTACTGTAGTATTTTTCGACTCTCCAGTAATCTCAATCTCATCCACATCTTTTTCTACCATTGTTTCATCCTCAGATTGCATGCGTGGATCAAAAGTTTGTTTTCTTCTATGAGTTGTGATTGCCATATAATTCCCATCATTTTTTGGATTCTTAATGGTGTTGCTAGGAAGTGTGGCGTGGATTTGCAGTAGTAGACAACTGACTAAAATGTTGCTAAAGTTCTTGATTGACATTGCATGGGCATCAACTTTCTAACCAATCTCGGAAAACTTATTACGCGTCTCTTTCACATTTTTATCAGTTAAATCAAACCTCATCATAATCTTTTGTATCATGTATTCCATGTGAGTTATACTATTACCACCCTCCTTATTACCAGATTATCTATTACCAGTTAGAACATAGGGCCTAGTTCTCTCATTTTCGTTGTCATAGCTGTTCTGATTGTAGTTGTTATCACGGTTGTAGATCCTATCCGAACATGGTTTCTCTCTCGATTGTAGTTTCCATATTTGTAACCTTTGTTTCCTTGACCATGGCGCTAATTAATCGCATTGGGCTTTGGTATGGAAACCCCCCGTCTAATCATTCACTAAGTTCGCATACTTCTCATACTAACATTTCTCAACTGGTGGTGGTGGAGTTCTAGTTTTATAATTTACCACATGCACCTTTTCTGCATTTCCACTCACATGTTAATACCAAGCCCAGTTTTATTCTTATTTGAGAAATCTCGTCAATGTCATCATTGGCTTGGCTTGGTGTAGTTTGGACTGCGAATGTGCTTCTAATAGTATTTTCCTTTCTAGTCCTCCATGCCTTATTGTTTTGGGAAATCTTCTCTAGTTTTTCAGCAATCTCCTAAACAGTGCACTCACCATATGATCCTCCAGCAATAATATCAAGCACAACCTTTCCATTGTCATGGGGACCTCTGTAGAATACTCCTTCAATGACTCATAATCTATGTGGTGATTTGGAACACTTTTTACGAACGCAAAAAGCCTATCCCATGAACTGCTTACGGACTCTCCAGGTAGTGCTTCAAAATTATGCAATTTATCCTTTTGATTTGACTTCTTAGACACCGTAAAATACCTCGTTGTTAACACCTTGTACAATTGGTCCCACGTATGATTCGAATTGTATGACAGCTTAGAAAACCACACTGCAACATCACTAGTCAATGACAGAGGGATAAATCTCTAACCTATGACATTCATATCCAATTTTGGCCATCCCACATAACTTTTATATAAAATTTTCAATTTATCCATGTGATCATATGGATCTTCCAAATCTAAACTAGAAAAAAACCCTCTTGTTGTAAGCATTTGAATAAGAGTGTTGGTCACCAAATGTATGCCCTGGAAGTAGAAGAGGAAGAGAAATAGGCCTTCCCAATTCAATTGTACTGTAGTCTACACTATAGTTATCAAGAAACCTCGGTGCTGGCAAATTTTGTACCCTCTCTGCATCTCCGGTTAGATTACCACCATGAACCTAAGCGGGCACATAACAACCCAGGAGGCTGTAATTCATCTCCTTTCTTGTGACCTTCTCTAATTGGATTATTGTGTACCTATAGATTTTCAATATTTTTCAGAGTCTGTCTTAGTTCAGGATCGTAGGGGATCAAGGGTTTGCCTCGACTCTGTGTACATGGCATACACTAGAGTTGGAACCTGTAGAAAACAAAAACAAAACAAAACATAAAATCAGGAAACACTTGACTAAAGTTCAATATTTTAGTATTAATCTAAAAGTCATATTCCCGGGCAGCGGCACCAAAATTTGATAAGCTCAAATTACACCTCTATTAAAGAAGCATAAGTGTTCCCTGTCAAATAAAGAACTCAACTTGTAGGTTGGGGTCGATCCCACAAGGAATATGGTTTAGACTTAAACTTAACTCACTATATCTCTTTTTAGTCAAACTATTTTCGGGAAAATTTAACAGGGGGATTTTATAAGTAAGTACCAAATTTGAATGCTTAAGTAACACGTAATCGAAATTCAGACTTTCGTTTATCAATATGAGAAGGAAACCATGGTATATGTGCTCCCCATAAACTCTTAAAACAGTAATCCTAATGATAGTAATTTTCCTAGTGTTTTACATCCAAAGTTGGTAAATTAAGTATCCCTAAGTTATTGGTCCTCCAAGTAAGGAATTTATCCACGCAACTTGGTTAGTCTACGTGTGTATACTTTACTAACCCTTATAGTTACCTGAAATTAGTCATTGTATCAATGTAGTTTAGTTTTCACTCTCACTTCAATTCAAGCATTGACTAAATCTCTGTTGTATAATCCTTTTCTCATTCCTTACCTCCTTGGTCCTCCAAGAAGGAACGAGATGAGTTGAACCATATTCAAGAATTATTTAATTATTATTCATACTTTGTTGACTGCTCTTGGTTCCCACAACCTTATTTGTGGATTTAGCTATTCATGCTTGACAGTTCACAATTCATAATTACGTTAGAAGAATTCATGAACTTATAATGAGAACAAATGAAAACCCAAATCTTGAATTTAAATTCAAACTAAAAATCGTATAAACCACCTTTAAGAAATTAAATTGTTAAATGTTTGCAAGTAATTTCAAAAGACAAAACTAAAACCTTACAATAATGTCTAACCCCCCAAAATGGAATTTACAACTAATATTTATAGAAAACAAATCCTAAACCAACTAGGAACAAAAAATAAGGAAAATTAGTCTAGGACATGGTTTCGGCTGGCGGCTTACCTATGGATTGTGGTTCCACCTACGGTCTGTGGTTTGCCTCCATGGACCAACACTTAGAAATAAATCAAATACTAGAACTTCAACTCTCTGAACCAAAATGACGGATGTACATGAGGGGGCTGACACGCTCAAATTTAATTCTTAAAAAGAAGTAAAAGTGGTCGCATCAAGTAAACCACCCAACTAGTAAGGTTGGGATAGTTCCCACAAGGAAAATGGTTCATACTTAACTTTATTCTATTATTACTTCTATTTAGTCAATTATTTCCTGGAAACAAATAACTAAAGGGGGTTTTGATTAATAAAAGCAATTAGCTAAATTAAAGTAAACAAGTGACAGGTTCAAGTATTGGAGTTTAATTAAGTAATGAGAGTAACTAGGGTATAAGTGTTCCCCACAGGCTCCCTAACTCAGTAATTCTAGCTATAACAATCCTTTCCTAGTATTTAACATGCAAAGTGGTAAATTAAGTATCTCTAAATCCTTGGTCCGGCATCTAGAGAATTTACTCCGCACCTTGGTCCGGCTACGTGTGTTTCTTTACTAAATCTTATTTTTACCTCATATTAAGCATCATATTTGATATTTGACTAAGTTGTAACTTCGTACCAACCGACACTATCCTATTAGATAGTATACACTAAATCTATGTTGATAATTCTTTTCCTATTATCTACCTCCTTGGTCCGGGAAGTAGCAATAGGACGAGTTCTAACGTTGGCCATCCTTTAAAAACACTTGTAAGCGAACTAATTAGCAACACATGCAAGACACTATTCTAGAATTGTTATTTTAGCTAGATTTTACCTTGTTATTTACCCTTGGTTCGGACAACCCTAGTTATGGAGTTTAGTTACCCATGCTAATAATCACACAATTCATATTGATAATATAAGAATTCATGCACTTACTTTTATGAGAATGAAGAAACTCCAGAAGTTCACTTGAATAATTCACAAAAAACTCCAACAATTGATTCTGGAATAGTATGATCAAATACCAAAATTAAGAGTTCAATACTTAAACAAGAGAAATAAAAACTATCCAAAAGTCTAACCCCCAAAATGAGTTTTTCGAACTATTTATAATAAAATCAAACCTAATAAAATAAGGACTCTATTTAAGGAAAATCTGTCCAAAAGGCGTTAAAATCGACGATCCCTGCGACGGACCGTCATGGACACGACTGACCATTGTGGGCTCCGTCGTTCCATACTTGGAATGATTTTCTGCTGCTTTCTTCATCAACTTTCTGTTAACCTCAACGGACAGATATGACAGACCGTTGCAAGAACGACGGTCCTTCGAGGGAAACTTCTTGAAATTGGGTACTGGAACTACTCTCTAACAACCACAACGAATATGCAGGACGGATCGTCATGGCTATGACAGTCCGTCATGAGCTTCCGTAGTCCCAAACTTGGTCATACTTCCCCAACTTCCTTTAGCAGCCATTTTCTTCTCACTAAGGTGCCACCTACGGACCGTAACATTCACGACGGACCATCGTGGGATCCGTAGGTGGTCACTTCTGCAATTTCTGCTCAAATCCTCTACGTTCTCTTTTGGACAGATTTCCTGCAAATAAAGAGAAACCTACATCAAAAATCAATACAAAAAAGGCTTTAGACACACACTAAACTTAAAGAAAAGACATTAAAAGTACCGTGAAACCACGGTACATCAACACCCTCAACTTAAATTCGTTGTTTATCCTCAAGCGACGCAGTATGACTCACTACAAAATCTTTGTCCAAGAGTATCCGTCTTTTAACTTATGCAATCATTTGGCTATCAATCCTGATTATTCTCATTATGTTCATGCATGCTATCACTATTAGGCTTGAATTATGTGGATCAGACCATGACACAGACTCACCACAACTTGACATCTATCCTCTTCGATCTCTCACCTAGGTGCTAATTATTTTTTGTATTGCAACTATTGTCCTTACTTCAAAATAACATCCTCATTTTTCACATAATGATTTTAGTTTGAATATAAGTATTACTTTTCAACACTCGCTCTTAGAACAACTACACAACTCATTTATACATATTGCCATAGGCTTACCCTTATTTTCACTGCTTTAATTTAGCCATAACAACTCTTAAGATCATGATAGGACTTTCTTAGCTTATAACATAGGCTCAGGATCAGGTAGGGTATATTTATGTATATTTTAGTGACTTTTTGCCCTCTTTTACATATCGGTTAAGCGTCCTACCTTTTTATCATTTTATTTCGCCCTTTTTCTTATATTCTTCCACCTTGCTATTTTCCCTTCTTTCTTCTTTTGGGTAAGTGACTTTTTTCTTTTCTTGATTGTATTTATTATATATATTTTTTTTCACTTTTCTTTTAACTGGTTCTTGAGTCACTTTTCTTTTGTTCTTTCTCTCTCTTTGTTCTTTCAACCCTACTTTCTAGAGCATTTCTCATCATAGCGACCCTCAACTCATGGCTTTGCCATGATTCAAAGTACACAATACCCAAAGTTGGGTGAGGTCCATGACAAGGTTGTTTTCAGCATTAGCCCCGCTCAACTTATGCTTTCGGCATAAGCTGAGGTGCACATGTCCAAGGAGGGACCGGGTCCAACACATTGTTACCAGAAAAGATCAGTTGGGGTGAAAAAGAAAGGCCTATTTTAAGCTCAAATCATTTAGATCAAAAAGGTATTAATTTCATCTGGTTTTCTGTTATTTAGGCTATAGATTGGCTATATTGAACAAGGGCATGTGATCCTGTCCTAATTGTCTATTACAGCTTACTTTTAGCAAGACTAACCAGGCAAGTTCTAGCTCAGTAAAAATAGTGGACTATTCAAATTTTCCTCACACTCACTTGACATCTCATTACTCTACTAGATTATCAGACACCTAGTTCGAGTCTTATACTTAGGGTCATGCAGTGGTGTATCTTTATGTCATGCTTAGAGCCACACATTTAACAATTACTATGCCTAGTCATGCATCATTTTCATTATATCAGGATATCATTTCTGTTTTAGCAATCATGCTTCAGAGTTATACTAGTACACAAGATATAGACATGTCGGTTCAACAATAAAAATAATCAGTCTCTTGGGGAAAAAGAACATAGGCAAGAAAAGCCCAAAAGAGGATCGTGAGTTGGGTTACTCGGACTTTACCCTAGCACTCACTCTCCATTTACCCCACCCCCAACAAAAAGATATGCAATTGTACCCAATGCATAAAAGAATCCAGAATAATAAAGTGGTAGCTGAAGCAAACCTGAGGTGCAAAGCGCCGTCGATCAACAAGCTGGTAGGTCCGGTGTCCCAGAACCCACTCCTTTTGTAGTCTGGACACCCTCAGTACTGTCCCCAGCATCAACAGCACCCTCAGTAGTGCATCTCTCAACAATGACAGCACCATCAGTAGTGCTCTTCTCTGCCTCAACAACTCTGGAGCTAGACGCCCTAGCAGCCAACTCAATGGCCCTCAACTGACGGGCCTCCTCATCAGCAATCGAGATTCTCCTTACATCCTCCAACTCTCAGCGCTTTCTCTTCTGTGACCTAGCCTCATCCTCATTTCGACCTCTACGCCTCTTGGCATACTCTCTGCTGGAGGTGGTGGCACTGCAGCAGTGGAGAATAAGCCGCCAAAATAGTATCCTCGGCGGGCTCTACAGAATGAGCGTCAGACTCAAGCACCTAGCCTCTAGAATCGTGTCCAAGTCTCCCCGCAGACTCTTTACAGTAGCCTGAAGGGACGACACGTCCACAGGTGGGGCTGGCCGGGCTAGCAATAGACCTCTGCATTCAAGGCTTGATGTGATGCAGAAAAGTGTCCATTTGGGACTCAAGTTTCTGGACCCTAGCAAGTGGGACAAAAGTGGCAGAGGGAGTCGAATAAGAGGAGCTTGGAGCGGTGCTACCACCCAGGATAGACTCGACCGGGGTGGTGTCAGTAGGCTTAGATGTAGCCTGGGTAGCCGCTTAGGCTTGCTCTATTGTATCCCACCAAGTTCTCACCAAGCGGAGGTACCTCTGGGCGGGGCCCTCTGCGTGGGGACAACTCATTGTCCTCATCCCTGATAAGACCTATATCAATAGTTCTCGACGGGTCTTCATCTAATCTATGTGCCAAATGGGACACCTGCGGACCTTCACAATGCAAACAACATGCACAGAAATGGGTAAGTAGTAGTGACCTTGAAAGTCCTCTCGTGCATGACCGCCTGAAGAAGCCAAGTGAAGTCCACCTCGAACCCTGCTATCATCACTACCATCAGAACTACGCGATCCCATATGACTATATTATCTGCAGTAGTGGGGGAAAGGCAGTGGCGGACTATCAACCACAGAAACTTGGCCGTCAAGGTAAGGTTACCCTTCTTGATCGGTCCCTTTGGCTCAACTACCCAGTCAGCAGCCTCTCCATCAACGGAAAAATACTGCGCCAACTACCTCTTGGTAGTCTCCCTCAACTCTGTCTCACGCAAGAATCGTCCATCTTTAACCAGTTTCTACCGGTAGTCGAAATGGGCGTTGAGAAGAGTCCTAGTAGCATCAACATCCTCTCTATGTAGATACCGGCAGATGGCTGGCAATGAGATGTCTACCCGCTTGAAGCGGAATCTGATGTGATCTAGTGGAGCCTGTTTGGCGAGGGCAGCCCGCCTATCAATCTGGGATCAGAGAGTCGCCACATACCATGCGTAAAACTCTCTAACCAACTCCTCACTGTATAGTCCCAAAGCACGAGCCGTCCAATCTAATCGGTGCCTGAAAAATAGTGTATGGATATCCAGCATGGTGGGGAGACTCCCCGTAAGGACCCGCTCTCTAGGGTAAGGGTCCAGGTCATGACGCCCTTATCATTCAGCATCTTGGCGTCGGAGTGCACCTAAAATTGCCCCTCAACACACCACTGGTTGGGTTGGTCGGCAACCGGGGCGGGTACTCCAATTAGAGGTGCTAGAGTGTAATCAGCATTATCGGCCTCATCAGACGAGGCGGACAGGGATGCAGTGGCTGGAGCAGAAGCCTCCTAAGACCCAGAGACTACTTCTGAACCCGATACTTCCTCAGAACCGGAAACATCACTGGAGTGTGTAACAAAACCTAGAAGGTGTGCCCGTCAGTATGCGCTCCTTTTCAGACTGGAGGCAATGACTAAATTGGGCGCCACCTTCGTGGAGGTGGCTCTGGTGGTACGTGCAGGAGTGACAGTGCCTGGGGGCACCTATGTGGGGTCACGCTCATTGTCAGAGCCAATGACCAGTCGGGCAGATGGGGTGACGGACTTTGAGCGCCCTCGTGCGTACATGCGATCTATCTTTGGTGCCATAAGCGTTAGTACCTGAAAAGAACAACAATTAGTACCAGAAGAAACAAACAAGACATGCGAAAAAAAGAAAACAAAAATGTAAAACCAAAACTGAAATAATATTGTTGTGGTTTATGTGCTGGACAACGGACCAGTTGACGGTCCATAGTGAACATGACGGACCGTGATGACGGTCCGTCATGAAATACTTGAGAAATTTATTGTACTCTCAGAAAGAAAGTCTCTGACAATCACGACGGTTGTGCAATACGGACCGTCGAGAGCACGAAGGTCCATCGTAAAGGTCGTAGACGGACACTTAGAGAAAATAAAATGGAATTGGTGGGACGGACCCCACGACTGTCCGTCGAGGGCACGATGGTCCATCAACGGGGTCTAGTTCTGTCCTTCAGTGACAGAACTAGAGATGCCTCTCTCGTCCCCTAAAATTCTAATTGAAAGAATACTTATCGACCCACAATTTCTAACCTAATTACCCAGCATACTAGCAATCCTAAGGAAATAGTTTCTCGAGTTTTAGCATGCCATTTTGGAGGACTATCAACCTAGGTCAGAAATAATTATCAGAAAAATACACCTCCATTTGATTTAATTAACACAACACCCCCATTATGTTTCCTATGTGAAGGGTCTTAATGCATGTAGGATTAACGGGGTGAGTTCGTAGCATGCACTAGGGGTCAATTTCGAAGATCCAACATTCAGAATCAAGCATGGAGCATGGGAAAACAAGAAAGAAATGTAGATGAGTTAGAGATCAGAACCACATTTCGTAGCATGCACTAGGGGTCGATTTCGAAGATCCAACATTCAGAATCAAGCATGGAGCATGGGAAAACAAGAAATAAATGTAGATTTAGATATCAGAACCACATACCTGATATTTAGAGAAGATGAAAACAAAGTAAGGCACACAACTCTGGTTATCGGCACAAGAATAGTTTACTCCGACCCGCATATTACTTGAACAAGCACGGAGATTTGAAGAGGGAAGATTAGGGGAATTTGGGAAGGAACAGGGAATCTGATGTTTTGGGGAGAGGAATAAAGTGTTAGGGAGTTGAAGAGGGAGTAAATGGGGGAAGTAAGGGAAAGAAACGGTTAGAATGAAGAGGTGGGAAGTTAAAAGGTTTAAAACTTTTAATATTCGCCGGTCGGGGCGAGTCGGGTTTACGGGTATTGATGTGATGATTCCCCATAGAAGGTCCATCACAGGTGTGACGGTCCGTCATGGGATCCGTCATGGGTGCCCTAATTTAGAAAAAATGGAAAAACTTACCTGGACACGATGGATGCTTGCGACGGTCCATCGTAGGCGTGACGGTCCGTCGATGGGTCCGTCAATGAGTTCTGCAGACCAATTTTCTGGTGATGTGTTACCTTTTAAATTTAATACCCATGAAGCTTTTCTTTTCGAATTTTCTGGACACTTTTTGGACACGGACCCTAAACTACGCTGTAGCCAACACTTCGAGCAAAAAAAAGAAAAGCAACGAAAATGCAACTATTACTAGAAAGTCATTAAAAAAAAACTATAGTTGGCTTAGAGGATACATATTGGGTTGCATCCCAACCAGCGCTTGATTTAACATCGCGGAACGACGGAGGACACTTGATTACTCATACTTCATCAAGATGGTATGCCTCGATCACCTGATTTCTCGTTTCAGCATGCCCAAGATAGATTTTGATTCATTGTCCGTTCACCTTAAACCGCACACCCTCCTTGTTTTCCAATTCAACCACCCCGTGGGGGAATAGTTGGGTGATCAAGTAAGGGACAGTCCATTTATAGTTGAGTTTGCCCGGAAACAAGCGCAAACTAGAATTGAATAAAAGCACCAAATCCCCAACCATGAAATCGTGTTTCTCAATCTTTTGGTCATGGTACTTCTTCATCTTTTCTTTGTAGAGGGCTGAAATTTTATAAGCTTTTAGGCGAAATTCATCGAGCTCATTCAACCAATTTAACCTCTGTTCTGCAGCCTCATTCCTATCCATTTTCAACTTCTTCATTTCCACATGGCTTTATGCTCTAATTCGACCGGTAAGTGACAAGCCTTCCCATATACAAGTTGGTATAGGGACATACCTATGGGAGTCTTGTATGTTGTCTGGTAGTCCCAAAGAGCATCATCAAGTCTCTTTGTCCAACCCGTTCTACTAGAGTTCACCATTTTCGACAAAATCTGCTTAATCTCCCTATTTGATACCTCAACTTTCCCACTAGTTTGAGGATGGTAAGGAGTGGCCACATTATGGCGAACCCCATATTTATCCAATAATCCCTTATACAATTTGTTGCAAAAGTGGGATCCCCCATCACTAATAATAGCCCTTGGGGTGCTAAATCGAGAAAATATGTTCTTTTTCAAGAACGCGGTGACACTCTTCCCTTCATTATTTGCGAGTGCGATAACTTCTACCCATTTAGACATATAATCAACCGCTACAAGAATGTACTTCATCCCTTGCGAACTCACAAAAGGGCCCATGAAGTCAATACCACACTCATCAAATAACTCAATCACATAAATGAGATTCAAAGGGAGCTCTTGCTTTCTTGAAATGCCGCCATCTCTTTGGTATCTATCACATGCCTTGGAGAAATCATAAGTATCTTGATGAATAGTTGGCCAATAGTAGCCACATTGTAAAATCTTGTGAGCGGTCCGGATACCACTATGATGTCCACCTACGGGTGAAGAATGGCATGCCTCCAACACATTCAACATCTCAACTTATGTGGCACACAACGCCGAATAAGCCCATAGGCACAACTCCTATACAAGTATGGCTCATCCCAAAATAACGGTTTCACATCATACATGAACTTTTTCCTTTGATGAAAGGACAAGTTCGATGGGATGATATCGCTAGCTAGATAATTCGCAAAATCTGCGAACCATGGAATCAAGTCTTGATTTTCGGTCCCTTTTCTATCAATCACCTCAAAGTCAAATTCTTGCAATAGTAATACCTAACGAATCAACCTCGGCTTTGCATCCTTCTTTACCATCAAATATCTCAAAGAAGAATGATCAATATGCACTATAACACTAGTGCCAAGCAAATAGGAGCAAAATTTCTCAAAAGCAAAGATTACTGCAAGGAGCTCTTGCTCAGTCACGGTGTAGTTCTTTTGGGCTTCATTTAGGGCTTTACTAGCATAGTAAATGGGGTGAAGGATTTTGTCCCTTCTTTGCCCCAATACCACACCAAGAGCAACCCCACTAGCATCACACATTACCTCAAATGGCTTGCTCCAATCCGGCGAAATGATAATAGGTGCAGACACCACCTTTTCTTTCAACTCACCAAATGCCTTAAGACAGGATTCATCAAAATAAAATTTACACTCTTTCTCAAGCAACTTGCACAAAGGATGTGCAATTTTTGAAAAATCCTTGATGAACCTCCGGTAAAAACCTGTATGCCTAAGAAAGTTTCTCAAACCTTTGACAGAGATAGGTGGGGGGAGTCTATCTATTACCTCGACTTTAGCTCGATCAACCTCTATACCCTTCTCTGAAATGCGATGACCCAATACAATACCCTCTTTCACCATGAAGTGACATTTTTTTAGTACTAGATTGCAGTCTTCGCACCTCTTAAGAACCTCAGACAAATGACTCAAACACCGCTCAAAGGAGTCACCAACCACAAAAAATCATCCATAAACACCTCAATAGGATCCTCCAACATATCGGACAATATCGACATCATACATCTCTGAAATGTGGCGGGTGCATTGCACAACCCAAACGACATTCTCTTGAATGCAAAGGTCCCATATGGACAAGTAAAGGTGGCTTTCTCTTGATCTTCCGGTGCAACAGAATTATGATTATACCATGAAAAACCATCAAGAAAATAGTACCACCCCTTTTCTGCATGTCTATCCAACAACTGATCCATGAAGGGCATAGGAAAATGGTCTTTTTCGGTCCACATATTTAATTTCCGTTAATCCATACACACTCCAACCATTCACCGGTCTCATTGGAACAAGCGGATTTTTCTCATTGGGGAGCACAGTCATTACCCTTTTCTTAGGTACACAATGAATAGGTCATACCCAAGTACTATCAGCGATTGGATATATCACTCCGGCATCCAACCACTTAATAATTTCCTTCTTCACTACCTCTTGCACAAGTGGAGATAGAGTTAGGCATCTCTGATGCTCAATACTTAGCTTATGATTGGGAATAAGTTTGATTCATGAGAACAAATACCGGGAGGGATCCCAATAATATCCGTAATAGTCCACCCAATAGCTCTTTTAAACCTTTTTAACACTTTCACCGAACTCTCAACTTGATGCACATTCAAATCTGATGAAATAATAACCGGCAAAGTATCATCTTTTCCCAAGAATACATACCCCAAATGAGGTGGTAGAGGCTTAAGTTCTAATTTTGGAGCCTCCTTAATAGAAGGTTTTGCGGGTGGAGATTCGCGATGTTGCATATCTAACTCAAATTTCTCTGGTTTAAAACGACTATTACCTTGATCAAGTGCTGCGACCAATGACTCATACTCATCAATGCCATCACTATCAAAATTAATGATCACTGCCTTCAATGTTTCTACACGCAGACGCTCTTCAATTTGTACCTCAGATGACTCTTCAACTCTGTAGGATATAGCAGATACCGATTGAAGATTACCACTCTGCCTCATGGACCTACATATGTTGAAGGTCACTTCTTCATTGTTCAACCGGAATTTCATCTGCCCCTTTTGCATATCAACCAGGGCCCTACCCGTAGCAAGGAATGGCCTCCCAAGAATAATAGGCACCTCAAAATTGGCCTCCCAATCAAAAATCACAAAATCGGCCAGAAATATGAACGATTCACTTTTACTAGCACATCGTGGAGTATACCAATGGGCCTTTTTACCATTCGATCAGCCATCATTAGCCGCATCGCAGTGGGCTTTGGGTTACCCAAATCCAACTTCTTGTAAATCGAAAGGGGCATTAGATTTATACTTGCCCCAAGATCACAAAATGCTTTCGCAAAATGTAACAACTCGATTGTACAAGGAATAGTTAAAGCACCCGAATCTTCTTTATTTTGCACTAGAGATCTTGTAGCAATGGCACTACATTGCTGCATTCTATCATCATCCTCAAAAGTGACTGATCTTTTCTTTGTAACCAAATCTTTCATGAACTTGGCATAACCGGGCATTTGTTCAAGAGCTTCTACCAAAGGGACATTGATAGAAAATTATTTCAACATCGTCATAAAACGCCGGTATTTACCATCTTCAATCTTTTTTACTAACCTTTGTTGGAAAGGAGGTGGTGGTCTAGGCATAGGGGTCACCTTTTAGGTCACCTCAACATCTTTTACCATTTTATCTTCTAACTCACCACTAAGCTCCACCACTGTATCATCATCTCATATCACCTTTTATAGAACAGACGACATAGGTGGGTCAATGGTTTTCTTACCACCCCGAGTTGTGATTGTCATACAATGCCTTATTTTTTAGAATTTGGACAGTGTTGCTAGGAAGAGCCTGGTTGTCGTGTGTTCACAAGTGCAGACAATTGGGTCATTTGCAACTCAAGATGCTTAATCGAGATTGCATGTGTATCAACTTTCTGTCCTATACCTGATAAGTCATTCCTTAACTCTTTAGTATAGTCATCACTAGCATCAAACCTCCTCATCATTTTTTACATCATATCCTCAACTCGCGCCATACTACCTCCACCATCCCCAGGAGCAACTTCACGATTTTGAGGTGGAACATAGGGCCCACTCCTATCATTTCTGTTACCATAGTTACCCCGGTTGAAGTTGTTGTCGCGGTTGTAATTCACATCTCGGACATAATGACTCTCGCAGTTATAATTACCATAGTTCCGACCTTGGTTTCCTTGACCTTGGTGACAATTCTCCTGATTGGAGCCTTGGCCGTTCGGTCGGAAACCCCCCGTCTGATCATTCACTGCATGGGAGTCCTCCTCATAGTAATATTCATCATTTGGTGGTGGTGGTTTAGACAAGTAGTTCACTGCATTTACCTTTTATGCACCCCCAGCAACATGTTTCAACACTAACCCAAGCTCAGTTCTCATTTCAGTCATCTCCTCACAAAGATCATCTGCGACTGAGTTGTGTGCGGATTGGACTATGAAGGTATTTCTCCCAGTATCTAAACTTCCTAGTACTCCACGCTTTATTATTTCGGGAGATTTTCTCTAACTTTTCAGCAATTTCGGCATAAGGACACTCCCCATAAGAACCCACCTGCTATTGTATCCAACACTGCTTTGTTATTATCATCTTGTCCCTAATAGAAATACTCTTTCAGAAACTCATCATCTATGCGGTGATTTGGAACACTTCGCAAGAATGAAGTGAATCTATCCCAAGAACTGCTAACTGAATCTCCCTGTAACGCCACAAAGTTGTTCACTCTGTCTTTATTGTTTAGTTTCTTAGACACTGGGTAGTAGCGTGCTAAGAAAGCATCCCTCAGTTGATTTTAAGTGAAGATTGAGTTATAGGGGAGCTCAGTAAAACAGATAGAAGCCTCTCCCATTAGTGAGAGAGGAAAAACTCTTAGCCCAATTACATCCATATTCAAATCGGGCCTCCCTACACAACTTTTTCACACTGCCCTTACCTTAGGATGTGGGCATGTGGATCCTCAGAAGGTAGCCCTGAAAATAAACCTATGGCAGTGAGCATTTGCATCAGACTACTAGTTACTGCAAAAGTGTGTCTGTGTGGTAGAAGGGGCAAGACGAGTGGCCCATCAGAGTCTGCGATATTTTCATAGCCCATATAGTACTCTTAAGGGCATGGAGCGAGAGGTTCTCTCTGTATTTCACCTTCCCCACAAATATTTGGTAATACAGGGTCACGACCGTCGACCAATTGTGGCATTTGCAGGTCGACCTCATCACCTTGGATGCCCCAATTCTAATTCATTCTTTTAAAGTACGCTTTAGTTCGGGGTCAGGTTCAATTGCGGGTATTCCTCTACTCCGTGTGTTTGGCATGTAAGCAAGTTAGACCTGCAGGAGACAAAAACAAACTAAAAAATTAAAATTAGGAAAATGTTGACTAAACTTCGATAATAAGCTTAAAGTTAATCTAAAAGCAACTTTCTCCGTCAGCGGTGCAAAAATTGGATACGCTCAAATTTACACCTCGAAAAGAGGTAAAAGCGGTCGCATCAAGTAAAGAACCCAACTAGTGAGGTTATGATCGTTCCCACGAGGAAAATGGTTCATACTTAACTTTATTCTATTATTACTTATATTTAGTCAATTATTTCCCGAAATCAAATAACTAAAGGGGGTTTTGATTAATAAAAGCAATTAGCTAAATTAAAGTAAACAAGTGACAGGTTCAAGTATTTGAGTTTAATCAAATAATGAGAGTAACTAGGGTGTAAGTGTTCCCCACAGGCTCCTAACTCAGTAATTCTAGCTATAAGAATCCTTTCCTGGTATCTTGCATGCAAAGTGATAAGTTAAGTATCTCTAAATCCTTGATCCGGCATCTAGAGAATTTCACTTCGCACCTTGGCCCGGCTACGTGTGTTGCTTTACTAAATCTTATTTTTACCTCATATTAAGCATCATATTCGATATTTGACTAAGTTGTAACTTCGTACCAACCGAAACTAGCCTATTAGATAGTATACACTTAATCAATGTTGATAATTCTTTTCCTATTATCTACCTTCTTTGTCCGACAAGTAGCAATAAGGCGAGTTCTAACGTTGGTCATCCATTAAAAAGACTTCTATGCAAAAGAATTAGCAATACATGCAAGACACTATTCTAGAATTGTTATTCTAGCTAGAATTTACCTTGTTATTTACCCAAGGTTCCCACAACCCTAGTTATGGAGCTTAGTTACCCATGCTAATAATCACACAATTCATATTGATAATATATGAATTCATGCACTTACTTTTATAAGAATGAAGAAAATCCAGAAATTCACTTGAATAATTCACAAAAAACACCAACAATTGATTCTTGAATAGTATGAACAAATACCAAAATCAAGAGTTCAATACTTAAACAAGAGAACTAAAAAATATCCAAAACGCATCTGAATTGACGATCCCTACGACGGACCGTCATGGACGCGACGGACCATTGGGGCTCCGTCATTCCATTCTTGGCATAATTTTCTGCTGCTTTCTTTATCAACTTTCTATTACCCTCGGCTGATAGATATGACGGATTGTTGCAAGCACGATGGTTCGTCGAGGCGTTCCGTTCCACAACACTTATAAACTTCTTGAAATTGGGTACTGGAACTACTCTCTGAAAACCACGATGAATATGCAGTACGGATCGTCATGGATAGATGGTCCGTCATGAGCTTCAATAGTCCCACACTTGGTCAGACTTTCCCAACTTCCTTCAGCAGCCATTTTCTTCTCACTACGGTGCCACCTAAGGACGTAACACTCACAATGGACCGTCATGAACTCCATAGGTGGTCACTTCTGCAGCTCAAATCCTCTGTGTTCTCCTTTGGACAGATTTCCTGCAAATAAAGAGAAACCTACATCAAAAATCAATACAAAAAGGCTTTAGACACACACTAAACATCAGAAAAAAGACATTGAAAGTACCGTGAAACCACGGTACATTAGGGGCGACAGTTGATCTATGATCTGTGGTAAGCTTTGTGGTTCCACACTTTGTAAGATTCCCTGATCTTCCACCTACTATGTTCCACATACGGACAGTCACTAGACCTTCGGTCCGTTGTTAGTTTTATTGGTTTGTTGCTGCTACCAATTTTAGTCTTTTTTCTCTCAACCGCTTTAAAACTAATTTCCTGCAAAAGAGTTGATAAAAACATTATTTCTAATTAGACAAATAGCTCAATATACACAAACTCTAATTGAAATGCATTAAAAAATATTGTAAATGCACAATATATCAAGCATCTAGGTGAATTCTAAGTAGTCCAGGAGCTCAGTTGTGTTCTTGAGGTTTTCATGTTGTGTTCTACCTCTGATACCTTAAAATATGTTGAACAAACATTTTGAGGATGTGTTGTAATTGTGAAATAAGAATAAGATCATTTCTTAGAATCCATGGCATATTTTGATTTTTCAAATGAAAAATGAGACCCATGTGTGTTTTGATCTGTGTTGTGTGTACTATTTGATAATCTAACTATGTTGGATATGTGCATCCCATGTCTTATTATTGATGTTATATGTATGAATTAAGATATGGATGAATGTGATAGTTATCATTGATCCTAAGACCATTGTATGTGTGTGAAGTGTATTTGCATTGTTCTTACTTTGTGTTCTAATTCAGAACTTGCCCCGTTAATCTTACTAATATCATAGGATTGTTAATTTTAAAAGGATAATAGGACATTTTTAGTGCATTACAAATAGTTTAACTGACCAACAAAGTGAAATTATTTACCCCAAAGTCCATAATTTATAGCCTAAGAAGAGCCTTTTTGTAGGATTACCCTATTCACATTCCTAATTTTTCATATTTATCTTCTAGTGGCCTTGGTCCCTCCTTGACAATGTGTACCTCAACTAAAGCAAAATGCATAAGTTTATGTGGCTATTGTAGAGGAAAATGAAAAAAAATAGGTTCAAAAAGAATAGGTCCAGGGAAAAGGTGGAAAACAAATGAGTGTGTGATGTGTAAAAAGAATAAAGAAAAGGAAATGGGGGATAATGCATGGTTGTTCTAAAAATGGAGTTATGTAAGAATATTGTCAATAATGGAAACTGCAGATCTACCCCGCTCGTCCCTAAACCAACGTTACAAGAAAAGAGAAGTCCTATAGTAATCCCAACCCAATAGTCCAATTGGTAAGGTTTGGAAAATAATGATACGACTACTGTATTGTGCATGCATTGTTTTAATTTTCTTATGAGGGCGAGTGCTTGCTTCAGTCCCAAAAATTTATAATCATGATATTGTGTGTGAAAAAGACTTCTATTGTGGTGAAGGAACAAAAATATCCCTGTTGAATTTGAATTATCGAGGTTATTGGTGTCTTTCTATCTACCTTCTCCATTATTTTAGTAATTTTATTCATTGAACACACATGTCTTGACTTAAGAAACTTGTAAGTTACACTGATTTTTATATAAAAGAGTGATGGTGTTGTGTTTATGAAATAAAATGTTGAAATCCATGTTATTTTCGTAGGTTCTTAGTCTTCTTTTGATAATAGGGTCATGATGTGCTAGTTCTATCATTCCCTTGAGGAGAAACAATGATTTTAAGTTAGGGTGCTGACATGCCATGGATTTACGACACTTTTGATTCTTAAAACATAGGAATTTTATATATTCTTTTTACACTTTTAGTCTTATAATTGTTTTGAAAGGAAATAAGGATTTGGAGGTTTTGCATAAAAATGGAGGTTTTCGCGCAGCTTTGTGTTTTTCAAGACCATTCTATGAGCAATGTTTTGAACCACGAGGTGGAGATGGGCCATAGTTGAGATTCAAAGATATGATAAAAAGACTGACTTCTAAGGATTGACTTTATGAGCCGTAAAATTATCCATAAGACATAGAAGATAATCCTAACCAAGGTACTAAAGGTACACTATAATGAATGATTTCTACGAAGGAGAATCATGAGCTAAAGAAGCTCTACAGATCATAGTTATTGATTATGTTAAAAGTCCTGAGACTAAAAAAACTTCTTAATTTATGAGAGGGTTCCATGAAATGTAAAAGCAACAACTACCCGTAAATGGTCGTAAAAGCTACCAATGCCATTTTTCCTAGTTCGTTTTGGGTAGGTTTTTAATGTCTATAAATACTCTTCCAAGGTTTTTTTGCACTTTATTCTTGTTTTATGGTATGGATGAATATATATATATATATATATATATATACACACACATATATCATTGATTTTTTTCATATGAGTATGAGTAAATAAAACTTTGAAGTAAGATTCTGGGAACCATGATTCTGGGAACAATGCAGGATTGACAAAGTAGACCTAATTCACAGTAATCCTTGGAAAGGGTTCTTGGATGTATTGTTTTTTTTTCTAATTTTGATATATTATGACAATTGAGATATTTATAACAGCTGGAACAAAGGAATAAAAAATGGGAGAAAGGATTGCAAAATGGATATTTGAGACTATCAATCCTAACTGAGTAGCTTGACCTTTTTCCAAGTAGCTAATTTGGGATCAAGGATAAGGTCTAGTAATGCTAAAATCCATATACGAACAAATATCATGGTGACATACATCTATTTAATAAATAAACCACTTAGGTGAATATAACTTCTTGATCATGCATGAGAAACACTAGAAAAAATATTACTAATGTTTAGTCTTACTAAGGTACGACTTCTTGGTGATCAAAATTCCCTATTTCTTTTGTCTCTCTATTGATTCAAAACATGAGTACTTGATACTTTTTTAATTTCTACTTTTGATAATTTTCAGGATTTCCAATAACACAACCCACTCCCTTCTTAAACAAAATGTCTACGAGAAAAAATAACCGCAACTAATGTAGGTCCAAACCATATTTTTCATAGCATCGACCCTAATATTACTTAGTACCTATATTTGAACAAAGAGTGATTTATGCTTCTTTTGGGAGGTATATTTGGGTGTCTACGCAGTTGCAATGCTGCTAACTCAAATGAGTTTCTCACTAAGACATGCATCAAGACCCTGAAGAATTGTTGAAATTGATTAACAAATTTTTGAGGATATCCTTTAAATATGTCCATGTATATAGACTATTTAAGGAAAGAAAGTCAAGAACTCTTGATATTTCACAAACATTTGGAGTAATTGGTTGGCATAGCGCAACTACTAATTGTGCTAACATACACATTACACCCTTGAAATCTTTATCATATAGAATATGAGGAACATAGGTGGTAATATTGGTGGTATTAGGGGTGCTATAGACATGTTTGGCTCCAGTGGAGATGCTATAGGCAGTGGAGGAGCCAGGAATTTAACAAAGGGTATCCAGAAATAACAACTTGTTATGTTAAGGGTGTCCAAAATATGTTATTTAATCATTTCGTATATCATTTTACTTATATATATGATATATTTTTTTCTGAAAACGGGTGTCCAATTGGACACTCTTACCAATATGTGGCTACGCCACTGGCTATAGGGAGCTAAGAAAATGTCTCCATCTAGGTATCTTGACGGGTTATCTCCATTAATCGTACCTTTCTAGTAACCTAACAAGTAGATGCATCTATTCCATGACATTTTTTGGTGTCATGCATCTCTCTCTATATATATATACAAATATCAATTATATCCAAAAACTCAACCTTTAAGTATTCTCTCTATAATATGAGGGAGTAGAAGAAAGATAATCATTCTTACATGCCTTGTAAATTCCTAATTGCAGAATATGGAGTATAATACATTTAAACACAAGTACTAGAAATGACTTTCAAAATCTCTAGGACAATACTTGCTCCAATACAAAGTTAATGTGACACTCCAAAATCTTGTAGGCTACCCTAGAGCTAAACGTGAGGGTTAGTGTAACATTCCAGAATTGTTTATACTAAATTAGAACTAAAATGAAAGGGGTAAAAGTCTAGGAAGAGGGAAAGGGACTATACTATCAAGAAACAATGAAGGAAAACTTTGTTTTTCTTTGGACCTTTTGGCGCAAAGGCAGCATGATCGCCCAAGGGACTTGGCAAGTCGCCCATGTCCACTTGGGGTTGGCTAATAGGTTGTCCCCACGAACTAGCTACTGAAAATTAGGCAAGCTAGGGCGCGGCTCAGCTACTTGGTTGGTGCATCACCCAAGGGTCCTCCCCATCGCCTAATAAATTGTGTCATTGGGGAGGTATTCTGGAAAAAAAGGCGAGCCAAGTGTCCATTAGGCATGTCACCTAGTTCCGTTGGTGAGCCAAGTCGCGCAGGTTAGTAGATTTAAGTTAAAACCTTTAGGTACTTTTAGTTATTTTTCCAAAATTTATTCAACAATGTTTTACTCTTTTCCTAATAAGTATATAAGCTTTTTAGACTCAAATTTCCCTCTAGTATAACTTTTCTAGAACCATAAAGAATGCCCAAAACTTCATCTTCTCCAGAAAAATTTCTCTCTCTAAAACTCAAAGTAGAAACGCGTGGAATTAGAGCTAAGGATTGAATATTCAAAGATATTTCACTCAAATTCTTCGACGAACCAATTATCAAGGCATAGTAGTCTTCATTCTTGGATAATTTCCATCCAAGCAGCCCCATGAAAAGTTTGTCAAATATGATGATTCTAAGGTTTGAAAACCAGTTTCACCTAATGAATCTATGAGATTTAGAATGAGTTTGTTGGATTGATTATCAAGACATCCTTCCTCAATTATAAAGGTAATTCAAGGCTTAATATAAAGTTAATAGGAGTTATGCTTAGCACCGAGTGGATAGTGACATGACATAGAATCCCTCACGATAGTAGAAGCTGCGATTCTAGGAACATTCTCTTGGGATGGAAGTCCTTACGTTAGTAAAGTCTAGGTTTTCTAGTAACTCTTATCCCATAAACTATGTGCCCACATAAGTCTTTAGCTAGTGGATCCACCTAAGCAAATAATATAGTTCTAAATTAGGCAAGAAGGACAACCCCTTTTTGATGTGGAGTACACACCGAATTCCATTATTAATCTCTTATGGTCTATGCCGGTTAAACATAATCCCACTATGATCGAATGAACTAGAACTGGAGTTATGAACTATAATCACTGAATAAGACTTCTTTAGTGTGGATAGGAGTATAGGGTCTTATTGATACATTGCACAAGGATGCTTTTATGGTTCTTATGGTTTATTTACATTATGATGAGATGATTAATACGTTGAATATGCTTGTATTTTATAATTTTGCACTTATGTTATATGATGGTTCTTAACTTTGTAAAAAGGCATACTTTTCAATTAAAATGTCCCTTTTAGATTGTTTAAAGGTTTTCATGCATAGCTACAAAGTGCATTTTTATACTAACTCATATTTCTTCTACATTTTTCTACAAAGTGTAGGTTTTGGTGTTTGAGGTGATTCCTTCTAGTTCAAAGCTTTAATTGTCTATTCTCCAAATCTTGTGGTATGTCCTCATGGATCCGAGGATAAGTTCTATGTTGTTGTTTCATTTCTTCTGTTGTACTAGACTTCTCAGATATCTATTGTAATCATGTGACCCTATTATTGAGACTCAATTGTAATAAGATGTCTAAATCAGGTTAAGTCTAGACTTTCGAATTAATTTAATGAAAATTTTCTTAAAGAGTTGAAAAGTGTGTTTCTATTCTTAATTGTTCTTTAATTATGTGGTGATGATATGCTAAATGGCTTACTTGGAGCCTTTCAGGGTTCCATGTACCATGTTATGTCTAGGGGTACCCTTGGATTGTGACAAACTTTGTAAATAGAGCAAAAGATGTAGAAGAATTCTAGTATGATGTCTCATAAGTCCCATCTAGCAGAGTCTTGTTTTTAAGTGTGAAGCACGCCACATTTATGTATGAGAGGCTATAAGATGTTAGGAAGTTACACTTCTTTCATTACTCTTTAGTCATGTCGTAGAGTTTAACTCTATACAAGTTCCTTTCCTAATCCTTCTCTTGTGTCTTTAGAAAATGAATAGACGAAAGGAAAATTATAGGGTAATGGAGGAGGGGAATGTGAATCGAGGATTTCCCTAAGATAATAAAGCTCATCAAGATGAGCAAGCTCTTGTCAATCTTCCAGTTATGACAAATGTGGAGAATAAGTCAGATTTTTTTACATTGGCTCAATCCATGACAGACCAGGTCAATAGGTATGTTAGAGCTCATGGAACCCTAATGTGAACTTCGTGGCTTCAAGGTAGAGAGATTTCACAAGAACTAATCATCATATGTCCTTTGGTTCCAAAGTGGGTAAACATCCTTTAGAGTTTGTGGAATAGGTCTACAAGATAATTGATGCCATGGGGGTTATTTCTATATATAAAGAGCTAGTTACTTATCAAATGAAGGGAGTATCCCAAGTATGGTATACTCAATGAAATAAGAATAGGTCGGTGGGAGTAGGTCCCATAGACTAGGAGGTGTTCAAGAAAGCATTACTTGATAGGTTTTTTCAAGAGATAAAAGAAAAGCCAATATGGAAGAATTTATCAACCTTCATCAAGGAGGTATAAGTTTTGAAGAATATTCTCTAAAGTTTATCGAATTTTCTGAGAATAATCCATATATGGTGGTGGATCCAAGGATAAGATGAATAGGTATGTGACAGGCATATCCAAAGTGGTAAGAAAAGAATGTTGCACGGCAATGCTCCTTCATGACATGGATATGGTGTATGCCCAAAAATAGAGAGAGGGAATCTCCAAGGCAACAATAAGGAAGAGAAAGAATCTAGAACTGGTGAAGGGAAATTTTCCAATGCTAAATTCGATGAGCAACGTCGGAAAAGGTTCAAGCAAAGTTTCTCCAATCAAGGCTCCTATAGTACTCCAACGGTTGACAAGGATAGGGTTTCCAACCCTAAACCACAAGGAGGTAATAGTGATGGATCTTATGTTGCGAGGACTGATTGTGGAAAATCTGGTAGAAAACATGAAGGCAAATGCTTAGTTGGCTCAGATGGGTTTTATGGGTGTGGTAAGAGTGGCCAAAAGATGAGAGATTTCTCGGTACTCATAGCCAAGGGGAGAGAAGGCAAACAAACTCCTCAAAGAGAGACTAACTCCAATGCTCAAAACCAAAATTGTTTTTATGCTCTTTAATCCCGTGGTGACCAAAAAGCTCCCTGGATGTGGTGACATATGTTACAAGTCTTTTCTATTTATCTTTATGCTTTGTTATATACCGTTTCCACTTTGTCCTTTGTTAAACCTCTTGTTTCTATGATGTTCGAAATACTCCCTGAAGTGTTGTTAGAGCCTTTTTTGGTTTCTACCCCGGTTAGTGAAGCGGTAGTGGAAAAAGAGTTTATAGAAGTTATCCTATTTCTTCCTCTCACAAAGTTCCTTGGTAGATTTGGTACAGTTAGACATGCTTGATTTTATTGTGATTTTGGGTATGGATTAGTTGCATGCATTCTATGCCTCAATAGATTGTTGGACCTGGGTTGTCAAATTCCAATTTCCAAGTGAGTCTATTGGGGGAAATTGTTTCCCTAGAGGTCAATTTTTTTTCTTGTCTCAAAGATAGGAAAATGATCTCCAAGGGGTGCATTTACCATATTATTAGGGTTATGGTGTTGATTCTGAAACCACTTCCCTAGAGTCGGTCCCTGTGTTGAATAAATTTGCAGAAGTTTTTCCAATGACTTGCCCAACTTTCCTCCCGAACAGGAAATAGATTTTGGAATTGATCTTTTGTCGGATACGCAATCTATCTCCATTCCTCCTTATAGAATGGATTGGCCGAGCTGAAAGAATTGAAATAGAAACTAAGGTATTTGTTAGACAGGGGCTTTATTAAACCAAGTATCTCTCTGTGGGGTGCTCCGGTGTAGTTTGTTAGAAAGAATGATCGGTCTTAGGATTCGAATAGACTACCGCCAATTGAACTAGATAACCATAAATAATGAATATCTCCTTTCGAGAATTGATGACTTGTTTGATCAACTCCAAGGTGCTAGTTACTTCTCAAAAACTGACCTTCCTTCGGGCCACTACCAACTTAAGGTGAGGGGGAATTATGTACCCAATACAAATTTCCGAATGAGATATTGGCACTATGAATTCCATATGTTTCCATTTGGTCTAAATAATTCCCCGACGGCATTCATGGATATAATGAATAGGGTGTTTTCAAACTACCTTGATATGTTTGTGATTGTATTTATCGATGATATTTTGATTTATTCAATGAGGAGACTGAATACATGGACCATTTGAGAATTGTATTGCAAGTCCTTAGATACCACCAATTATATGTGAACTTTAGTAAATGTGAGTTTTGGTTGAGGTATGCAGCCTTTCTTGGCCATATTGTGTCTAGTAAGGGTATTGAGGTTGCTCATAAGAAGACGGATGTGGTCAAGAGTAGGCCTAGACCTCTAACTTCTTCGTATATTAGATGTTTCTTGGGTTTGGCTGGTTACTATAAGAGGTTTGTTGAGGGTTTTTTTCCATTGAATCCGCGTTGACAGCATTGACTCAAAAGAAGTCTAAATTTGACTAGTTGAAGGCTTGTGAGAAAATCTTCCAAGAGTTGAAACGTAGACTTACTTACGCTCTAGTATTGACCTTACCAGAGGGTATCGATGGATTTGCGTGTATCATGACGCTTCAAGAGTAGGGTTGGGATGTGTGCTCATGATACAATGTAAGGTCATTGCTTGCACTTCAAAGCAACAGAAAAGGTACTTGAGAAGAATTATCTGATCCGTGATTTTGAACTAGTGGCGGTGGTATTTTCATTGAAGATATGGAGACATTACTTGTATGGGTCCATATAGATGTTTTCACTGATCAAAAAAAGTCTTCAAAATGTGTTTACCCAAACTTGAATCTCCAAAAAAGAAGGTGGTTAGAGCTTTTAATGGATTATGAGATGAGTGTTTCTTACCAGCCAGGCAAAGCTAATATTGTGGCACATGCACTTAGTAGATTATACATGGGTAGTGTGACTCACATAGAGAATGAAAAAAAAGATTTAGCGTATGATATGCATAGGTTGGCCCAGTTAGGTGTCCAATTAGTATATTATCCCAAGGGTGGTTTCATCGTTCATATTGGCTTTGAATCGTTTTTTATGATGGATGTGAATTCTAAACAATACCTTGATCCTATATTATTCGAGTTGAAAGAGGTGGTACTGGGGAAATTCATTGAGGCTTTCTCCCAATGGGGAAATGGGGTACGTAGGTACCAAGGTAGATTGTATGTTTTAGATGTGGATGGTTTAAGGGAGAAAATTTTAGAAGAGGCTCATGGTTCTAGATATTTTATTCATTTGGGATCCACCAAGATGTACCAAATCTATGTAAGTCTATTGGTGGAATGGTATGAAAAAGGATATTGCGGAATTTTTAGCCAAATGTCCTAATTGTCAATAAGTTAAGGTTGAGCACCAAAGATCAGGAGGATTGTTGCAAGATATACCAATTCCAACTTGGAAGTGGGAAGAGGTGAATGTGTATTTTTTTGTGAGATTTCCTCATACACGAAGGCAATATGAATCTATTTGTGTTATTGTTGATAGAAGTCATCCCACTTCATTCCCCTAAAGGTATCTCACTTGGCGAAATACTATGACATGTTGTACATAAGTAAAATAGCAAACTTTCATGGAGTCCCTTTATCCATCATTTCAGATCAGGTACTCAATTTACTTCACATTTTTTTAAGTCATTCCAAAAGGTCTTGGTACAAAGGTGAGGCTTAGTACCGCTTCCCACCCACAAACGGATGCCAAGCAAAACGTGCCATTCAAACTTTAAAGGACATGTTGAGAGAGTGTGTTATAGATGTTATAAGTAATTGGGACGACCACTTGTCGTTAATAGAGTTTTCCTACAATAATAATTACCACTCAAATAATTGTATGGCTCCTTTTAAAGCTTTGTATGGTAGGAGATGTAGGTCTCTGGTTGGTTGGTTTAAGATAATTGATATTGCTCTTATTGGCCCTGAATCGGTTTATGAAGCTATTGAGAAAGTTCAGCTCATTAGAGGGAGGTTGAAATAGCTCATAGTATCCAAAAGTCCTATGTCGCTGTGACGAGAAGGGAGTTAGAATTTGAAATTTGCTATTGGGTTTATTTGAAAAACTCGTCCATAAAGGGTGTGATGAGGTTTGGCAAAAAACGGAAACTTAGTCCCCGATTTGTAGGCCCATATCATATTTTGAAGCGTATTGGGGAAGTTACCTATGAATTAGACTTTCCAAATGAGTTGGCCCCTGTTCACCAGTATTCCATGTTTAAAAAGTGTATTGGGGACTTATTTCTTTGATTAATTGGTGATCAACAACACTAGTCTACAGCCTAAGTGTCTACGAATCGAAGTGAGTATAGTAACCCAACCAAGGGTTGGGGTCGTGTCCCAAGAGAATGGTAGTGAAATGGTAGTTACACTGGAATTTTGTTATAAATATTTATAGTTAAAGACATTAATAAAACAACGTAAATGCATGTTGTGACACAAAAGTGTCAAATAACGAAAGGGGGTTTTGTCAAAAGTAGTAAAGAAAGCAAAATTTAAGGGAGCATCAAGTATGGGGGAAAGTTCTTGGGGTGTGGCCGCAATATATGTTGACATAAACTAATGTGTACATGCTTTTGATAGGAAAATTAGCCATTAATAGTAATTAGGCTAAGCTTTAGGTGAAAGTAAATTACCTCTCGGGCAATTTACCCCATATCAAATGGGTTCCTCTCGGACCCACTCATCTAATCTATCTAGCCTATGCCTTATCCACACATTCTCTTTTGATAAAATGTTCTTGGATATGAAGCCAGGGTTGAGCGTCTTGCCACCTCACTCCTTAGGATATCAATCTAGCGGTCTTGGTTTAGCGACCTCTCTATCGAACAAGCAGAAAACACATATGTGGTTTTGTATTTACAACTACAAAAACCATTAAGTTTAACCATAACCAGTAGGTGAAATCACCATTAAAATGCATCTAATCCTACCAGCAAGCAAGACCAACAATAATTATAACACATATTTGCTAAGTCACACCCCAAGAATGGGGGTTTTAGCCACGCAACAAGAAATAATCAAATACACCTAAAATGATAAATAAATCAAATGGGTGTAAGAAATTAAACCTTAATATGAGCAAAGGAAGAAGAATGGAGAAGACCCACTTCCGGTTTGAGGAGGAAGAACCTCTTTCTTCAAGTCTCCCGCAAAACCCTCTCCAAACTTTGAGAGAAAAATATAAAAACTAGAGTTCTATAAATAAAAAAAAGTAATAATGTTTGGACTTCTAAAAATAATAAAGAGTGTAATTTTTTTATAGACATCAGATTAAGTGTTGGTTAATCCGTTCGGTGAATTTAGTCCAGAATTGCCAAGTGATTCAGCGATTTGCCCTTCTTCTAGGTTGTCGCCGTTTGTGCTTTGCCTTCATTGTTCTTGCTTGTTGTAACATTAGGCAGAATAACTCTACTTCGCAGAACTATTCTGTGAAACACCGACTACTCCTTTTCATCACCTTTTGAATCCACTTCCTTCAGGCTTCGTTTGATGGAACAGAGGCAAAAAGTCTCTATTCAGCAGATTGCCAAGTGTGCTTGGCGATGCTTAAGCTTCAACTTCAACTCCTTTTCATCCTTTTTGTTCCGTTTTGCACCTAAGTGTTCGTTCCCGCACTAAAACTCCAGATACCTGAAACTTAAGAGTTTTCATTAGATATTGAGATAAAATGAGCAATTGAGGACACTATTTACATTAAAAATAAAGCCCTAAATGATTCCAATTTGAGGATCATCAACATCCCGAACTTAAAATTTTGCTTGTCCTCAAGTAAAACTCTACTTCAGCAGGTCAAATAGGATGTCTCAAATAGTTCTACACAAGAATTAATCATGGACATACAGAACAAGACTCGGATTACTGCATCGCTCAATTGTATACTCAAAGATTCAAGTTATACACCATTACCAAAGATGCTCTAGCTCACGATACTTGATACTAATGCAATTTCAAGCTCGACAAAAGTATCTAAATGCCCTAACACAAAGAATGATTCCATTTTCACAAGCAAAGATTAATGAATTTAAAATCAAGAATCGGAGGCAACGCTCACACTCACAAAGAAGATCCAAATGCATGATTTTACCCATAGGCTTGCCCTTATTTTCCAATTGACCTTCGATTTGGCTTACTCAGGATCAAAAAGTCTTTCTAAGGCTTGTAATGGGGCTTAGTGCAAAGGTATTGTCATTTAGACTCAACAAATTCTTCTCCAATGAGATGTGATTTTCTCAAGACATCCCCTTTCTTACTTCATCAATCCTTAGTCAAGTGCCTCTAAGTCATCTTTTTATTTTTCTCCATGGATTGCTTGGAAAGCTTATTTCTTTTTGTGTTTTTAATCCACAACCTTCTTTTCATTCTTTTTTTATTCTTTTTCTTTTTTTCTTTTTTTATATGAAGGATTTCCATTTCTGTGCAATACCATGGGTTTGCGAGGCTTTTCTTGCACTTCTTGATTTCTCATTTCCCTTCTTACCACACTCCCAACTTAGGCTTTCGGCCTATGTTAGATATTCACTTACGTTAAATCTCAAGAGGATTATATGTGATGGATAACGTATGGTCTTAGGTTTCATCAAGGTTTTTCCAAAGAAGAGGTAAGGCTCAAAGGGTGTTCAAGAGAGTTTCATACTCACACGAGCAGGCCACAAAAGAGAGGTATTTGTCAAAGTTGGCTTACACTCTTTAAAATTAGCCTAAGATCATCTAAAGAGGACACTTTTCTAAATGAATCAGACTACAGGGAAAATTCTAGGTTTATTCATGCAAGGTTCAAAGTAAGCTCATCACACAAGGTATCGACACTTAAGTCAAACAACACTACACATTTTTGCTAGTGTGCAATGGTCATTGCAAAAGAATCAATTCAATAATTCGCTAATCACAACAAGATGGAAAGAGTTTACACATTGTCTATGTAACTTCATTCTTTCATGTTGTAGCCTCACATTCATGTGTTTTCAATTGAGATCACTTTTTAAGTCATAGGTATTGATCAAAACCGATACATAAGTTTTTACAAGAACAACCACTTTCAACACAAGAGGTGGCCAAATTTTCATTTTCCAGAACGGTTAAATTATTTTGAAATTAGGAACCCATAATATAGCCATATGATTAAACAATCTCAAAAATAGTTTTAAAAACATAATTAAAAACAGACAACCCAAATATACACAAAACATATAAATATTCGTAGCAAGCAAAAGAAAAGAGGTGAAACTCACCCACCACATAAGAAAAGTGTTTGTCCTAAAATGCAAGTATTAATATTGAGAAGTGAAGGTAAAGCAAAATAGAGAGTAGGGTAAAGGAAAGATCCTACTTAAGCTGTTTTTCCATCGATCTGGGCATTGGTGCTTGGGTTGTTAGAAGTCAGGGGCTTATTCATCATAAAGACTAGCACTGCTGACCCCATTAAGATTTTGTCTTTTTCCATTGGTTCCTCACTGTCAGCATCTTCATATATCTCTATTTATGTTTCAGATTTAGTTACCTGATTAAATCTAGTGATGGACTTTACTTGCTCCACCTCAGTTTTCCGTGTCGTATCAACATCTTTCAATATTATCATTTTATTTGTGGTTTGTTGGTCACGTTCGCACTCCTCTACTCTGGCGTTATGTTTATCAATGGCAGCCTTTAGCAGTGTTGCAGCCTCAGTCAAGGCAGTCTGGATCATTCCTGCAACAGAGGTCTCTAGGGCGACTATTCGACGATTTGCAGACTCAACAAGTTGTGTTATTCGGAACAGCATAGCTTTTGTGACTTGAACATGAGATATGATAGTTCTAGTTGATTTTATTGGCAACATAGTGCTATGCAACCTAGTTGTACCAGCCAAAGGGGACAGTTGATGTGGGGAGACATAATAGACAAAGGTGTTTCTACTTGACTGCATTTTTTTACTACAGCCTCTTTTTTTTTCTTCTCCTCCTGATCCTTAAGGTATTCTGTTTCGATTCTTCAGATATTGGTGGATGAATTAGGAGTGATCTCCACATCCTTCTTAACCTCTTGCGGTACTTTAGCATGTTTACACAGTGATGTGATCAATACCAGAAATGGCAGTGGGGCTTTGCTTTATTTTGTGAACATTAGGATCTCTGCAGCGATGATCATTCCCAAGTTAAGCTCAATTTTATCAATAGTACATTCTAAACAAGAAGCCTTTGCATGTCGCAGAATATATTCGTTTTGAGATAGCATGATTGTGCTACTAAGAAAAATAAACCAATACCGAGTTGCTACATTAAGGTCCCTATTTTAAATTTTAGCACTAGCATCTAACTACTTGGGATTATCATCCTAGATTTGGAGGGCTAACCACTTTTTCATGTTATCCAGCTTTTTAGTCCCAATTATATGTTCACAAGCATCTTCAATCCCCTTTAGGTTGACCCAAGATTGCATTAATACTGTCGGGATTGCACCGAACTATTTTTCCTCTTACTACCACAGAATCCACTGGTTTGAGTAATATTGCTTGCTTTCTTCTTGGTGGAATCAACAATTTATAAGAAGCATAGAATTCTCGAACTGAACTTGGAATATATGAGTCATGGGGCTCAGTGAACATCTGAAAGTGATGGTACTTAAGTGTGCTCATAATTTCTGGATACCTATCAATCACTCCATTAAATAGATAAGCACTTCTCTACCACAATAGTCCTTAATGCATCATCTTTTGATCTATTTGATGATCTAGGTGGGGGCTCTGAATTTAATGTGTCGATATTATTGTCCACTCCATATATGGAAGGAGCAGTGTAGGATATAGACTGTTTCTAATTCTAGATGCGGCATTGTCCCTGTCTAGGTTTACTTTGGTCACTGCTTGTGCTCCCCCTTTATTTTTTATTTCTTGTTAGTTGCGGAATATTTCTTTAACTTCCCTTTTGTTGTAGTCATCCTCTCTCCTAATGTACTCCCAATTTCTTTTCCCTGAAGTGGTGTTTTTGTGCCAACGAGTTTGGGTTTGTCCATGCCTGCAATCACGATCAGATATGTTAAATATGTGCACCCAGTTATGAGTTCCAATTTGAAATTTGATTTCTAAGGTATTTGATGAAGTAAAAAACATAAAAGCAAGCTCTCTGAGGGTAGTTCAACTAGGTTTATGTAGTTTGTCAATGTCAATTCATCGGCGGATCACGGATAACACTCAGTAAACATGATCTCCGAGTGTCCCATAGAGTCTGCTCTTGCTATCCAAGTTACTCAATGCCTTAGATTTCATTATGATTTCATGAGGTTGACCCAGTAACCTTCTTTAAAGTAAAATTAAAGCGTGCACGCTTCAAATTCCCACCGGGTCTACAACATCCGATGCTGATGGGTACGCAGTGTACTTCAATCAGACAGACAACTCACAAGAGGGAAAACACCATAAATAAAGTGGGTTGCGGAGGACTAACTTTTTATAGATGAATAAGTAGAGGTTACGATGATAGGTGCTAGATAGATCTAAATCCAAGCAAAAATTTATCATCTAAAGATAGTTATGTAAATCCAGAGTCTTGCAAATACTAAGTAGATGTAATTTTGTGAAAACCGAAAGTGGGAGAAATTGGAAGAGGTGGAGAGTTAAAAGAGGTCACTTTACACAATTTTCCAGATTTCACCCATTTGGCAATGTTAGTCAAGTTTTGCTCAGATGCTTGGAAAACCGCCAAGTGATTCTTACTTCGCGCAGTTTTAGAGTACCTCCAGTTGACATGAAGGTCCAAACGGCGATCAATTGCGGGTTCTCTAGTCAGATTGGTATTTTGCACAAAAGATTTATGTGCCCCATTCTACACCTTACGAATATCTCCAACTAGTAACTCCATAAAACAAAAAAACCTTTATTTTAATTATTAAGATTATTTAAAGTATTTAAGGGTTTTAGGTTGAATACCAAACAGAGCCTTAGTTAATGTCGTGGCATGACATAATATAATGGTCATACTCCACTCAGAGGGTATGCCTCCCCGTTATCAGGCATTTCCTCATTCAAATTTTGATGAAGCTTGGTTGGAAATTGTGTCACTTGGGATTTTAATGATTGAATGAGCATAGAACGAGAGGTTGTCAATTGATTAAGAGCCAAAGCATACTCTCTGAGCTCCTCTAGTATCGTGTGGTGCTCATTTGATTTCTGTAGTAGAGGCACGAGCGTCTCCTTTATCTGTCCATCTCCTCTTTCCTTAATTCTCATTTGCTTGTGCGGAGGGGTGTAATTCTCTTTCTTGGAACGCTGAATTTCATATTCCTTAATTTTTTTGTCAGATCATCCAACTAATTTAGAATGATCACAAAATGAAAACCTTTCTTTATTTTCTCGTGATTTGAGTTAGGCAGATTGTCTAGCAATTTGGTCGTTACTTCATAGGGTAGCCATATCAGACTACTCGATGTCATTTGATAGGCAAACATTCTATTTACTAGAATCAAATCTTGATAAGAATGTTATAGAATAGATTTTTCAGGGAGTTCATGGGTGGGGCAGGTCCCAAGATTGCTTTGAACCTCAATATGGTTTCATGCAGTTGTTCACCTTTCACATGATTGAACGTTAGAATCTTATCTCGAAGCATCGTTACTTCAGACATATGTCATTCAATCTTCTCATGGTCACTACACAACATGACTACCTTGATAGGTCAATACACAGAAAAACACAAATGAACTCTAAGAAAACATGACACCACTCCTTGATAGCGGTGCCATTTTCATAGCTTTTGTTAATTCGTGATCGACGACATTATCCTACAGCCTGAGTGTCTACGAATCGAAGAGAGTATAGTAACCCAATCAAGGGTTGGGATCATGTCCCAAGGAGTTGTAATAAAATGGTAGTTACATTAGAATTTTGTTCTAAATAGTGATAGTTCAAGACGTTATCGAATAAAACAACGTAAATACAAGTTTTGACACCAAAGTGTCAAATAACAAAAGGGGTTTTTGTCACGAGTAGTAACGAAAGCAAAAATTTAAGGGAAAATTAAGTATGGGGGAAAGTTCTTGGGGTGTGACCGCAATATATGTTGACACAAACAAATCGGTTCATGCTTTTGATAGGAAAATTAGCAAAACAATGGTAATTAGGCTAAACTTCAGGTGAAAGTCAATTCCCTCTCGGGCAACTTACCATATATCAAATGGGTTTCTCTCTGATACTCACTCACTATACTTGCTTCAAATGCAAGTTCAAGCTCAACAAAAGTGTTCAAATGCCTTCACATAAAGAAAGATTCCATATTCATACACAATGGTTTCCAAATTTAAAGCTTTGGAATCAATATTAATGCTCACACTCACAAAGATGAACACGATGAATGATTTCACCCATAGGTTTGCTCTTATTTTCCAGCCAACAATTGCTTCAGCTCACTCTAGATCACAAAGGTCTTTTTAAGGCTTGTAAAAGGGTTGAGTATAAAGGTTTGGTCATTTAGACTTAGTTACTTCTTATTCTCATCAAATGTGGTGTGAACAATACTTTCTTTCCTTTCTTCGTCATTGTCTTTGTACTCACAAGTCATACCATTATCCATCTTCCATGAACTGTTGTAAACCCCATTTTCTTTTTCACCTTCACATTTTTATTCCACAACTGTTTTGTTCTTTTTCTTTTTCTTTTCTTTTCCTCTTTATTTGATATAGAGAGGTTCAATTTTTGTAAAAACCATGGGTCAAAGGGACTTTATTGTACTTCTTGATGTATCTTTTCTTTTCACCACACCCCCAACTTAGGATTTTTTCCTAAGTTGGCTATTCAAACTTACCACAACTTCATGAAGATTCTGGGTAATGGATAAAGAAAGGTCATAGTTTAATCAAGTTTCTTCCAAGAAAATGATCAAGGTGTGTTCAAGCAAGTATCACACACTCACAAGGTTAGCAACATAAGATGTATATGTCGAATTGTTTCACACTTTTCAAAGTTTTGTAAGATCATATCAGCAGATTGCGTCACTTAATCAATTGGACAAACGCGGAAAATTCTAGGTGTCATATGCATGGTTCACAATAATCTCATCACACAAGGCATTGACACTAACATCAAACAAGACAAAACATTTTCGCTAGTGTTCCATGTTCATTACAAGAGACTTAATTCGATAACTTGCTAGTAACAATGAGATGCAACGAGTTCACATATTGTCGATGCAACTTCATTTGGTCTCACTCTAGCCGCACATTCATAGTTGTTCAATTCTGAGCACTATTCAAGTCATCGATATTGATCAAAACCAATACTCAAAATTGAAAGAGAACAACCACATTCATCCCAAACAAGAGATGGAAAAATTTTTAGGAAGGGTCAAAATCATTTACAATTAAAAATAGGAGCCACTAACTTAATCATTCACGCGATACCATTAAAAGCACAAGATAGGGTTTCAAAATATATATATATATATATATATAT
>NC_028647.1:42377918-42382944 GCF_001406875.1 Solanum pennellii
TATATATATATATATATATGCACACACACATAAAACCACTATTCAAAGAAGGCAGAAAAGTGGGCTTCACCCAACCACAAATAAAAATCATTTGTCCTCAAATGCAAAAAAAAATATCCAAAAGTTAGAAAGTAAGAGAAAGGGAGGTAAAGAACAATCATGTCTACTCAGTCGCTTCGTTCGTCTGGGCATTAGTGCCGAGGGTCGCCCCATAAGGGATAATAGCTATACTAGAGTCTGCTAAAGGTCTATTCGCTAGGAATCTCTCCACAGATGCATAAAATTCCTGGGACCATAAAGGAATAGAACGGCCTCGGGGATTAGTCTTCTTGTTAGAAATGGGTATTGTCCTTTGGCTTTTCCTTTTCCAGTAGATGTGGGAGTTTGGTTTCTTTACCCTTGAGTGCAGTTGCATCCTCATTTATTTTAATCCCTTGAGCCTCCCCTTTGGGTGGCAAGTTTCTCCAAGCAATTTTTGGTCTAGCCATGTCTGGAAAAGTTAGGAAAAGTTAGAAAGCATTCACTCGACAAAAGAATTGGTTCTGTAATTGTATCAAGTCGGCAATTGGAAGGGACTTGTGAAGAATCACCAACAGCTTAAGGCGAGCAAAGACTAGCTCGCTGACAGCTTTCATCAAGCAAGGGCTAGCTCTCTGAAAGTTACCATGCAAAAAGTATTATGGGTGTACATAAAAGGAGATCAAGAAGACTTTCGGCGAGTCACCGAGTGCCTTCCAAGAACTCAGGACCCTCGTCGAAAGTTACAGAATCCAACATCAAAGAAAGCCTGAAGTTAAAGCGAAATGTGGAACTAAGGCGAAGCGCCGAGTGGTTCAGCAAGCTTGACCTAGCTTGCCAAATGACCCAACGTGGTTACTTTCAACCCAACTTCTCGAATTCAATCCCCGATACCCCTTAAAACAAAATCAAAGCATGCATTAGTTAAATTAAGGCATGTGTCATAACACCCAAGCACAACCCTGGAAACTTCTATTAATTTTAACGCACAAAATTTGGGAATCAAAAAATTTAACGCATTTAATAATAGATTATCAAATTTAAAAAAGGTAATTCGATATTATAATCCAATCAAAATGATTCTAAACACAAAAATCAGATGAAATCAATTTCTTTAGAGTACAATTTCTCAAAACTAAACTTGGGGCTTCACAACCAACATTAAATGCCGATTAAATGATATTGAGATGCTATGTGGCAATGTAATCCAAATCTGAGAACAAATACAACGACTCAAATACTCTAGAATGCAAGAAATATATAAACTAAAGTGCGGATGTGAGATTTGGAAGGTTAGCAAATGAAAGAAAGTGATAGAACTTGAAACTTTGAAATCCTTATTCTTAAAACCGTCCAGTTCTTGCCCAGTCGGTGACTTTAGTCATGCTGGCTAATACACTTGGCGACACACTGAATCGACACTTATTTCATCAAGTGTTATAGGATCTCCAGTTATTGTGGGGGTCCAAACGGTGGTCTACGTTGGGATCACCGACATGGTTCGCGACTCAACAATGATTGTCTAGGCTCGCCGATTTTTACAGACTCCATTGTAATTTTGTATTGAGTCTAATGGTGGTCTACTTCGTGGTTGCCGACCTCATTGGCGATGCGCCGAGGGGGCCATTTTCTCACAAGCTTGCACTTCTAAAAGCCTTCCATACTTTAACCTGCACATACAACACACCATTATTTTAAAAACAAAAATAGAGCAATAAGGGGTCTTGGGTTGCCTCCCAAGTAGCGTTCAAGGGATTTTCCATAGTGTCACTAGGAAACCACCCTTGTTGTCACGAATTAAAATGTGACAAAATCTGGCCCATCTGGGTTTCCAACTGCTTGATTGAGACATAATGGGAGGTAACGGTTTAGATAATGGTCGACTAATATTATTTCATTTCTTTCAAAATCATGTCTGACCCCTCAACTATGTCGGGAATACACGAGATCATATCCTCAGACGCCCACCTTCCGAATCCTTGGGTTTTAGGCACTCATAGGGAGGCACAAACTTATCCTTCCCCCCGTCCTTCTAATTTGGATTTTGATCTCTCCATTCTCGGTCATGATCTTTCCAACCTTCATACCGACTCCAACCTTGGTTACCACGCTACCTCGGGTAGTTTTAACATTATCCAAAATCTTTGTTGTCTAGGAAATCCACCTCTTAACTATACAAAATTTCGGACTTTGCCTCTTCAAGATTAGCACACCCGACACCCACAACATTGACACTTCGAGCATTAGCTCCCATGACATTTTTAGATAAACTGTCAAGTTATGTCATGATCTTGGACATATTCTGGTCCCTCTCTTGATCTTTTTCTATCTTCTTCTATGTCAATTTGGATGAGAGAGGAGATACTTAATCTTCGTCGGTATAACAAGCCCTTTTGATTTTGTTCATGCCATCTAAGAGTTAGGCGCCTATCACATAAGATTGTTGAATTATACCTCCCAAAGAAATTTGGTCAACAACGCTTTTGTTTACAGATTCAAAGCTCCGGTAAAAATATTGCAGCAATACATTGTCTGGCAAGCCATGAGTTGGGAATTGTAGCATCTACTTCTTGAATTGTAGTCAAGTCCCACGAATTGGGTCGCCCTCCAAATTCTTAAAGTTATGGATGTTGTCCCAAAAAGTCATCATCTTCGAAGGAGAGGAAAATGCACATTACATGCGGTAACCAACTCCTTGCACGAAGTGATTGAATCATGTGGCAATTCATCTAGACACTTGTAAGCTTATCCCATCACAGAGAATGGGAACAACCTCAACCGGACCGATTCTTGGGATATGTTCTTGAAATAAAATAGTCCGTATAAATCTACGAAATTTCTAATATGCTGATGGGGATCCTTATGAGCAAACCTACTGAAACGTCCTTTTAGTTGCAAGAGTTGAAACATAGTACTCGTGATGTGGAACATTATATTTCCTTTAGTTAGAGGCAAGCAAATTCCACCAATGCCTCCCATGATATAAGGGTCATTAACATCATTGAGGTTTCCAATGTCATCTTGATGTCCTACTTGGCTGCCATTGCTGCCATTGACACTCTTACTTCCTATTTGTTCACACAAACAAGAAAAATAAAACATAAAATTAAGTAAGGATCTTGTAACTAACAAGAGGAAAATTCAACTTAACTAAAAACTCTCAAATAACAGCACTCTCTGGCAATGGTGCCATTATTGATATTTCACAATTATCAAAATAGTATTTTAGTTCAAATTCCAACGATCGTGAGTAGTAATATAACCCAACTGAGGGTTGGGGTAGACTGTGAAGGGAGTGTTTTCAAGAACTATTAGCCAAGTACGAATCAGTTCAAGTTAGCTATAGCTAAAAGACATTTATGAGTAAAATTACCAGATTGAAGGGTGACATAAGTGTAAGATATCAAAGGGGGTTTGTAGTCAATTATTAACTAAATCAGTAATTAATACGTAAATACTATTATGGAGATGAAATTCTTGGGGTGTGATAGGATTAAGGGCAAAGGTAAGAAATTGGTAATCGCAATTAATAGTAAACCATTGTAAATTAGTTATTAATCTGGACTTTAGTGGGGATAAACTCTCTCTTAAGAAGTTTACCCCAAATCAAATTCTCTCAAACACCAATAAGCCGCAATAAAAGACTCCAGTGGGGATAAACTCTCTCTCAAGTAGTTTACCCCAAATCAAATCGGTTTCTCTCGAACACCAATAAGTCGCAATGAAGCACAACTTTCACTTTAGTCAATTTACACTCTCAAGTAGAATGTGTGTAAAAGGTGTTAGGATTCACTCTCTCGAGTTGAACCCGTGGCAACCCAACACCGACAGATCATAGATTCAGTAATTTTTATTTTAAAAATCTCTCTCTCGAGCAAGCTACAAATCAAAGTTAAGATTGTATTTGCAACTACAACCAATTAAATTCAACCAAAGTTACTGAACGAAATAACTTTTAAACAACAAATAAAGTATCAATCATCAATATCCAACAGTTAATTCAATCAATAATCACATAATCACACTGATATACCGTGGTTTCACGGTATTATTAATACTTTTTCCTTAAGTTTAGTGTGTCCAAAAGACTTTTTGTGCTAATTTTTATATAAGTTTCTCTTTTTTTTGCAGGAAATCTGTCCAAAGATGAATGCGGAGATTTTGAGCGAAGAAATGCAGAAGAGACCACCTACGGAGCTTATGACGGTCCGTCGTGTCTATGACGGTCCGTCATACTTGCCGTCGAGGGTAATGAAGAGAGCAGCAGAAGAAATTGCATAAGTATGGGACGACGGAGTCCATGATGGTCCGTCGTGACCATGACGATCTGTCGCGTGGTCCGTCGACCCAGCCGCATTTTGGCAGATTTCCAGCAAATAGGGTCCTTGTTTAATTAGGTTTTTATTTTTTATAAATAGTTCGAAAAACCTCGTTTTTGAGGTTGGACCCCGTATTGTTAGACTCTGGATTGTTAGACTCCGGGTTGTTAGACTCTAGACCATTGTTAGACATTCTTGATTACTTTGAGATTCTTGCAAGAGATTGTTGGTGATTTTTGTTGATTAATCAAGAAAACTTTCGGATTTTACTCTTTATCATTGAAGTAAGTACATGAATTCTTATATCATATATTTGAATATTGTGATTATGACCATGGGTAACTAAACTCCATAACTAGGGTTGTGGGAACCATAGGCAAATAATGAGGTAAAACCTAACTAAAATAACAATTTTAGAATAGTGTCCTGCATGTATTAATAATTCTTTCATTTAGAAGTCTTTTTAACAGATGGCCAACGTTAGAACTCGCCTTAATGCTACTTGCCGGACCAAGGAGGTAGATAATAGGAAAATAATTATCAACATAGATTTAGTGTATACTATCTAATAGGCTAGTATTGATTGGTAAGAGTTAATAACTTAGTCAAATATCGATACGATGCTTAATATGAGGTAAAGATAAGGGTTAGTATAGCAACACACGTAGCCGGACCAAGGTGCGGAGTGA
>NC_028647.1:42384067-42390428 GCF_001406875.1 Solanum pennellii
TACTTCTATCGGGGACAGGATGATAACAATAAAGCGGTGTTGGACACTATAGCAGGTGGATCTTATTGGGAGTGTCCTTATGCTGAGATTGCCAAAAAATTAGAGAAAATCTCCCGGAATAACAAAGCTTGGAGTACTAGGAAGTCTGATACAGGGAGAAACACCTTCGCAGTGCAGTCCACTCACAACCCATACACAGATGAGATTCGTGAAGAAATGGCTCAGACGAGAACCGAGCTTGGGTTGGTACTAAAACATGTCACTGGGGGTGCAGAAAAGATAAATGCAGTCAACTACTTGGATAAACCACCACCTCCTAATGATGAATGCTATTATGCAGAGGATACTTATGTAGTAAATGAGCATATGGGGGGTTTCCGACCAAGCGCCCAAGGCTCAAATCAGGATAATTGGCGCCAAGGTCAAGGGAACCAAGGTCGGAACTATGGTAACTACAATCGTGAGGGTCATTATGTCCGAGATGGAAACTACAACCGCGACAACAACTTCAACAGGGGTAACTATGGTAATAGAAACGACAGGAATGGACCCTATGTTCCTCCTCAAAATCGTGAAGTTACTCCTAGGGATGGTGGAGGTAGTATGTCGCGAGTTGAGGATATGTTGCATAAAATGATGAGGAGGTTCGATGCTAGTGATGAGCACAATAAAGAGTTGAGAAATGATTTAGCGGGTATTGGGCAAAAAGTTGATACCCATGCAATATCAATTAAGCAACTTGAGTTACAATTGGCCCAATTATCTGCAACTGTGAACACACGGCAACCGGGCACTCTTCCTAGCAACACTGTCCAAAATCCGAAAAATGATGGACATTGTATGGCAATTACTACTCGCAGGGGCAAGCAAACCATTGACCAACCTATGCCGTCTAATGAGAAAAAGGTGACAAAAGATACTGATAAAGTGGTATATGTTGATGGTGAATTAGAGGATAACACTGTAAAAGATGCTGAAGTGCCTAAAAAGGTAACTCCCATGCCTAGGCCACCACCCCCATTTCCTCAAAGATTATTGAAAAAGACTGAGGATGGTAAATATCGGCGTTTTATAACAATGTTGAAGCAACTTTCTATCAATGCCCCTTTGGTAGAAGCTTTAGAACAAATGCCTGGTTACACCAAGTTTATGAAAGATCTGGTTACAAAGAAAAGATCGGTCACTTTTGAGGATGATGATGGAATGCAGCATTGCAGTGCTATTTTACAAGATCTCTGGTACAAAAGAAAGAAGATCCGGGTGCGTTCACTATTCCTTGTACAATCGGGCTATTACATTTTGCGAAAGCATTATGTGATCTGGGGGCAAGCATAAATCTCATGCCCCTCTCGATTTACAAGAAGTTGGGTTTGGGTGATCCAAAGCCCACTACGATGCGGCTACTGATGGTTGATCGAACAGTAAAAAGGCCTATAGGGATACTCCATGATGTGCTAGTAAAAGTGGAGTCGTTCATATTTCCGGCAGATTTTTTTATTTTTGATTGTGAAGTCGATTTTGAAGTGCCCATTATTCTTGGGAGGCCATTCCTTGCTACAGGAAGAGCCTTAGTAGACATGGAAAAGGGGCAGATGAAATTTCGATTGAACAATGAGGAAGTGACCTTTAACATTTGTAGGTCCATGACGCAGAGTGGTGAGCTCCAATCGGTATCTGCTATATCCTACAACATGGGTGAGAAATCTGAGACACAAATAGAAGAACGTCTAGGTGTAGAAGCATTAGCGGCAGTGATAATGAATTTTGATAGCGATTGCATTGAAGAGTATGATTCATTAGTCGCGGCTCTTGACCGAGGTGATGTTCGGTTTAAACCGATGAAATATGAGCTAGATATGAAGAATCGCGAGTCCCCACCCGCGAAACCATCTATAGAGGAGGCTCCAAAATTAGAACTAAAAGCTCTCCCACCTCATATCAGGTATGAATTCTTAGGAAATGGTGACACTTTGCCGGTAATCATTGCATCAGACCTGAATGAACATCAAGTTGATAGTTTGGTAAAGGTGCTAAAAAGGTTCAAAAGAGCTATTGGGTGGACTATTGCGGACATTATTGGGATCCCTCCTGGTATTTGCTCTCATAAAATCCAACTCATGCCTGATCATAAGACCAGTATTGAGAACCAGAGGCGCTTAAATCCTCCTATGCAAGAGGTCGTGAAGAAGGAAATCATTAAGCGATTGGACGCCGGAGTAATCTATCCAATCGCCGATAGTAGTTGGGTATGCCCGGTTCAGTGTGTACCTAAGAAAGGGGGAATGACTGTGGTCCCCAACGAAAAAAATGAACTTGTTCCAATGAGACCGATTACTGGATGGAGGGTGTGTATGGATTACCGCAAATTAAATTCTTGGACTGAAAAAGACCACTTTCCTATGGCCTTCATGGATCAGATGTTGGATAGACTTGCCGGAAAAGGGTGGTACTGTTTTCTTGATGGATATTCGGGGTATAATCAGATTTCTATTGCACCAGAAGATCAAGAGAAAACCACTTTCACTTGTCCATATGGGACCTTTGCGTTCAGAAGAATGCCGTTTGGGTTGTGCAATGCACCCGCAACATTTCAGAGATGTATGATGTCGATATTTTCTGACATGGTGGAGGATACTATAGAAGTCTTTATGGATGATTTTTCTGTGGTTGGTGATTCATTCGAGCGGTGCTTGACCAATTTATCTGAGGTCCTTAAGAGATGTGAAGACTGCAATTTAGTACTAAACTGGGAAAAGTGTCATTTCATGGTGAAAGAGGGTATTGTGTTGGGTCATCGCATTTCAGAAAAGGGCATAGAGGTTGATCGAGCTAAAGTCGAGGTAATAGAGAGACTTCCCCCACCGATCTCTGTGAAAGGTGTGAGAAGCTTTCTTGGGCATGCAGGTTTTTACCGGAGATTCATCAAAGACTTTTCAAAGATTGCACATCCATTGTGCAAACTGCTGGAGAAAGATTGTAAATTTTGTTTTGATGAATCCTGTCTTAAAGCATTCAGTGAGCTAAAAGAAAAATTGGTGTCTGCGCCTATCATTATTTCTCCGGATTGGAACAGTCCATTTGACGTGATGTGCGATGCTAGTGGGGTTGCTCTTGGTGTAGTATTTGGACAGATAAAGAACAAAATCCTTCACCCCATTTGCTAAGCTAGTAAAGCCCTAAATGAAGCCCAGAAGAACTACACAGTAACCGAGCAAGAACTCCTTGCAGCAGTCTTTGATTTTGAGAAATTTTGCTCCTATTTGCTAGGTACTAGAGTTATAGTGCATACTGACCACTCAGCATTGAGATATTTGGTGGCAAAGAAGGATGCGAAACCTAGGCTGATTCGCTGGGTATTACTGCTACAAGAATTTGACTTTGAAGTAATGGATAGAAAAGGAACTGAAAATCAAGTTGCTGATCACTTGTCTCGTCTAGAGGATGAAGAAATGAGAGAGTTAGGGGATAAGACTGACATTGATGATACTTTCCCCGATGAGCATGTATTGGCTGCTTCACAAGACTTTATCCCATGGTTCACAGATTTTGCAAACTATCTGGCTAGTGATATTGTTCCATCGTACTTGTCCTTTCATCAAAGAAAAAAATTCATGTACGATGTGAAAAAGTTCTTTTGGTATGAACCATACTTATATAGGAGTTGTGCCGACGGGCTTATTTGGCGTTGTGTGCCAGAATGTGAGATGTTGAGTGTGTTGGAGGCATGCCATTCCTCACCCGTTGGTGGACATCACAGCGGTATCCGAACCGCCCATAAGATATTACAATGTAGTTACTATTGGCCAACTCTTCATCAAGATTCTCATGAGTTTGCTAAAGCATGCGACAGATGCCAACGAGATGGCGGCATTTCAAGAAAGCAAGAGCTCCCTCTAAACCCCATTCTTGTGATTGAGTTATTTGATGTTTGGGGTATTGACTTTATGGGCCCTTTTGTGAGTTCTCATGGAATGAAGTACATTCTAGTAGCAGTTGATTATGTATCTAAATGGGTCGAAGCCATCGCCCTCGCAAACAATGAAGGGAAGAGTGTCACTACATTCTTAAAAAAGAATATACTCTCTCGTTTTGGCACCCCAAGGGCAATTATTAGTGATGGGGGTTCCCACATCTGCAACAGATTGTTCAAGGGGTTATTGGAGGGTTTCGCCATAATGTGGCCACTCCTTACCACCCTCAAACTAGTGGGCAAGTTGAAGTGTCAAATCGGGAGATCAAACAGATATTGTCAAAAATAGTGAACGCTAGTAGAACGGATTGGTCAAGGAGGCTTGATGATGCTCTTTGGGCCTACCGGACAGCATATAAAACTCCCATAGGTATGTCTCCATACCAACTTGTATATGGGAAAGCTTGTCATCTTCCGGTTGAGTTAGAGCAAAAAGCCATGTGGGCTATGAAGAAGTTGAAAATGGATTGGAGCGAAGCTGTAGAACAACGGTTAAATGGGTTGAATGAACGCGATGAATTTCGCCTGAAAGCTTATGAAAGCTCAGCCCTATACAAAGAAAAGATGAAGAAGTACCATGACAACAAAATTGCAAAACGTGAGTTTATGGTCGGGGATTCGGTGCTTTTATTCAATTCCAGGTTGTGCTTGTTTCCGGGCAAGCTCAAGTCCAAATGGACTGGTCCTTACTTGGTTACCCAACTATTCCCTCATGGAGCAGTTGAGTTGGAAACTAAGGAGGGTGTGCGGTTCAAGGTGAATGGACAACGCATAAAAATCTATTTTGGGCATGCTGAATCGGCGAATGAAGTGATCGAGGCATACCATCTTGATGAAGTCTGAGTAATCAAGTGTCCTCAGTCGTGCCGCGACGTTAAATCAAGCGCTTGTTGGGAGGCAACCCAATACTTATAGTTTTTTTCTTTTTCTTTTTAGTAATGGTAGCATCTTCTACTGATGGGTTTTAATTTGCAGGCACATCACCAGGAAATTCTGCAGAAAATTACTCTGCAGCAGTCACTGACGGATACAGTGACGGACCGTTTCATCTGTGACGGACCGTCGCATTCATCCGTCGTGCCAGGTACGTTTTTCTGTTATTTTCAAACTAGGGCACACGCGACGGACCGTCATCTTTTCGATGGTCCGTCCTGCATAACCGTTCTGGTTTTCAGAGACCCTATTCCTAAGGGTCTCTCATATTTTTCCTAAGTGTCCTTCAACGGACACGTGCGACGGACTATCATACCTACGACGGTCCGTCCTGCACAACCGTTCTGGTTGTCATAGACCCCTTTCCTAAGGGTCTCTCTCTATTTTTCTAAGTACCCTCAAACGGACAACTACGACAGATCGTCACACCTTCGACGTCCCATCCTGCAAGACCGTCATGACGGTCAGAGACCCCTCTCCTAGGGGTCTCCACATTTCTCTCAATTGTCCTACAACGGACACCTACGACGGACCGTCTTACCTGTGACGGTCCGTCCTGCATGACCGTTTCAATGGTCAGAGACCCCTCTCCTAGGGGTCTCCACATTTTTTTAAGCGTTCTCTGACGGACACCCATAACGGACCGTCGTACCTGTGACGGTCCGTCCTGCACATACCGTCATACATGTCAGAGACTCTCCTTCAGGGTTCTCCATATCAACATAGTCCAAGTAAGGCACGACGGACCCCATGACGGTCCGTCATACTCACGATGGTCCGTGCTGATCGTCGGCGCTTTGCGCCCCACGTTTGCTTCACCTACCACTCTAGTATTTCAAAATTTTTTTATGCATTAGGGACAATTTCATGTCTTTTTGTTGGGGGTGGGTAAATGGAAAGTGAGTGCTACGGTGAAGTCTGAGTAGCCCAATTCACTATCCTCTTTTGGGGTTTTCTTGCCTGTGTTCTTTTTCCCCAAAAGACTGATTACTTTTTCTGTTGAACCGGCATGTCTATATCTTATGTAAATAGTTTAATTCTGGAGCATGATGGCTAAAATGATATCCTGATAAACTGGAAAATGATGCATGACTAGGCATTGTAACTGATAAATGTGTGGCTCTAAGCATGACATAGAGTTACACCATTGCATTACCCTAAGTCTTAAATTCGAACTAGGTGCTTGATAGTCTGGTATAGTGATGAGATGTCAAGTGAGTGTGAGGAAAATTCGAATAAGTCCACTATTGGTACTGAGCTAGAACTTGCCTGTTAGTCCTGCTGAAAGTAAGTTGTAATAGACAATTAGGAAAGGATCATAGGCCCTTATTCAATATAGCCCACTTTTAGCCTAAATAAAAGAAAACCAAGTGAAATTTATCCTTCTTTGATCCAAATGATCGGAGCTTAAATTAGACCTTTCTTTTTCACCCCAACTGATCTTTTCTGGGAACAATG
>NC_028647.1:42391226-42391493 GCF_001406875.1 Solanum pennellii
ACCACCTACGGAGCTTATGACGGTCCGTCGTTCCTGTGACGGTCCGTAGGTGGCAGCGTAGTGCAGCTTCTGAAGGAAGATGGGGAAGTCTGACTAAGTGTGGGGTTACGCAGCTTGTGACGGTCCGTCGTGTGTATGGCGGTCCGTCCTGCAGGTTCGTCATGAAGTTCAGAGAAGTAATCCCAGTACCCAGATTCCAAGAGTTGAAGTGTTTTGGAACGAAGACCCTCGACGGACCGTTGTGCCTATGACGGTCCGTCATACTTG
>NC_028647.1:42391620-42426676 GCF_001406875.1 Solanum pennellii
GGTTTTTATTTTTTATAAATAGTTCGAAAAACCTCGTTTTTGAGGTTGGACCCCGTATTGTTAGACTCTGGATTGTTAGACTCCGCGTTGTTAGACTCTAGACCATTGTTAGACATTTTTGATTACTTTGAGATTCTTGCAAGTGATTGTTGGTGATTTTTGTTGATTAATCAAGAAAACTTTCGGATTTTACTCTTTCTCATTGAAATAAGTACATGAATTCTTATATCATATATTTGAATATTGTGATTATGACCATGGGTAACTAAACAGCATAACTAGGGTTCTGGGAACCATAGGCAAATAATGAGGTAAAACCTAACTAAAATAACAATTCTAGAATAGTGTCTTGCATGTATTAATAATTCTTTCGCTTAGAAGTCTTTTTAACGGATGGCCAACGTTAGAACTCGCCTTAATGCTACTTGCCGGACCAAGGAGGTAGATAATAGGAAAAGAATTATCAACATAGATTTAGTGTATACTATCTAATAGGCTAGTATTGATTGGTACGAGGTAATAACTTAGTCAAATATCGAATACGATGCTTAATATGAGGTAAAGATAAGGGTTAGGAAAGCAACACACGTAGCCGGACCAAGGTGCGGAGTGAGATTTTCTAGATGCCGGACCAAGGATTTAGAAATACATAACTTATCACTTTGCATGCAAGATACTAGGAAAGAATTGTTATAGTTAGAATTATCAAGTTATGAGCCTGTGGGGAACACGTAAAGCCTAGTTACTTTGATTAATTAATTAAACTCCAACATTCAAAGCTGTTAAGTGTCTTTTTCAATTTTGTTAGTAATTTTCATTCATTTAGAACTAGAAACTCCCCTTTTATTGTTTTTACTTTCCAAGGAAGTCATTGACCAAACAATAGTAATAACAGGTTGAAGTTAAGTCTAGACTATTTTCCTTGTGGGAACGATCCCAACCTCACTAGTTGGGTTATTTACTTGACACGACCGCTTTACTTCTTATTTGAGAAGTAAGTTTGAGCGTATCACACACCCCCAAGAATTAGGGTTTTAGCTAGACATAGTAAAAAGATAAAAATCCATACCAAAAATTGTTTCGATCAACTGGTACATTAATATTGTCTTTACAAAGTCTAGGATGAAAAAACTTCAATACCCAAGTCCAATTTCTTCGACTTACAAATCTTCAAAGTTCCACACCAATGGAAAACTATATACACTAATAGATAAAATGTTTTGTTCGATAATAAGATTGATTGTTTGGTAGCTAGATGGTAAACTAAGATTTTGAAAATGTGTTTATAGTTTTCTAACAATTGTGATGCGTTAGACAGGTCGTCACAATAAGCCAAGATCGTCGATCGACTCGGAGATCCGCCCTTTGTCATTTGGATCGCTGTTTTTCTTTTGCCTTCATTATCCTTGAGGTTCTGTAACTTTGGGTGATATTAAACTTCATTGTGGCACCGTTCGGTGACTCACCAATTGATTCTTTAGATTGCCGACTTGATTTTCTCCTTCGGCGCTTGGCATTGTGGAACATAAGGCAAGATCAAGGTCATTCAGCACCTCAGGCCTTCTTTTCTCTATTCTTTCAACTGCCTTTTTCCTTTTTTATCATTAGTTTCCATGATTTGTTCCTTAATTCAAATCCTAAAAATCAAGGATTTATATCAGTTATTGGCAGAAACTAAGCATTTTGCTACACTAAATCTATAAAAATAAAGCCTTGAATGAATCCAAATCTTGGAATCATCACTGGTTTAAAAAATAAGCCCTCGTCGGTAAGGCCCCTCTCAACAGCTTCTATAAATAAAAGAACTACTTCGGCCATTTAGATAAAGAAATATCCAACAAGCACCATGGCCTATTTTGACCGACGAAGGAACTATGGTATCCATAAAACCTTAAACGATATACGGTCCATTAAACACACCATGTCTCTATATAGTAGTTATATTGTCACAACCCAAAATACACTCTTGGAGTGACATGATGTATAAGACCTCAAGAGACCATACATAAGCAACTTACCATACAATATACAAGAATAAAAACAAAAGAGTTTAGAAGGTATGTAGTATTTTATACAAAAGAGTTTGACAGAAGCGGATGTCTAAAATAAGTCTAAGAACAATCTATTACATCGTAAGGGAAGTTATTGTGATGTAACCCATACATCACGTACAAAGTCTTAAAATAGAAATGACATCAATCAACAAAGTTATCGTGTTTGTTAAAACATAAAGACTCCCAAATCTTTGAAGTGAATGAAACAAACTAGACAAGAAAGGAGAAAAGTCGTCAAGCCATACATTAGTTAAACAATGTAGAGACATGTATTTATTAGTACGTGGAATGTACAAGTATGAGGAGAATGAAATAAAACATGTGACATGATCATAAGGGGAGATAATCATTTAAGAAGATTCATGAATCGTGAACATGGTCAATTCATCTTTAAATCTTAGAGGAATCTTCATCAAACATTAGTAGTTAAATTAGTTTATTTAGTGGGATGTTTACTACTAAGCGACATTGACCATGTGAGTTATAACATGGAATATGGCATATCTCTCATACATGGAGAAGCAGAGACTACTTGCCAAGGTAGATAAATCACATTATAACATATGCTATATATGGATCCATTATCTAGGTAATTTAACACAATCCTATGGTGTCACATAGTGTATTAGACATGGGTAATCGCCGCTAGTCCACAGGTTCTAAGTATAAATCCCATGGAACTATCATTAATTATTTTCTTTATATCACCCTTGGAAAAGTACAATTAATATATTAATTAAAGAGAGAATCATCACAAAGTAACTCCTTAGACCAAGTGTGAGAAAATATTTTACTATCCATGATCTTTTCAAAATATTTTTGTAAGGCCCATTGTCATTAACTTCATACTATAAATGTACTAGTAGTAGCGGAAATAGTTTTGAAAGCGTGATGTAATAATGATTGATGGCACATCGGCATACCATACTAATCAAAACCTAATTTAGGAAACTATCCCAAAAGCATTTGGGTAAAATATAGATGTCATTCATATTATGTGGCCAAGCTTCATAAAACATGTATATACCTTTATGTATGAGATTAATTAAGTCATACACATTGGTTTCATAGAAATATGTATGATTTCATAAAAAGATATCCATAGATTCAAGTTGCTTCATCAATTAATTTAAGTTAGGGTTCATAGTCAAAATTCATAGATCAATGCATGGGTTCATATGAAATTCGTAACACCCACAAGAAAATTCTAAGTTAAGACCCAAACTATTCGTCATTTACACGTAATGTCATATCAGTGATTCATAAATTGACCGTGTGTGAAAAGGTAAATTATTTAGTATAAGAATGACATTGGATATCAATTAATGTCACTAGAATCTCCTAGAACAAATTTGAGTTAAAAGGTTTCTTATCGATTAACTTTTGATATAAGATTCTACATTGGTCAACTTCAGATGACCATATCTCTTAGAATATAAAGAATTATGTAACATGTCATATGATAAAACCCAAAAATGCAGACTTTCAGGAGTTGCAGGTGCAACCCATGGTTTCCACCCACGGTCCATGTTGGTGGTCTGTGTGAGGCAACCTCCAACCCTCCCATAACCAGCTCAGAAAAGAATTAGAAATCATGACCCACGGATGGACCAGCAATCCGTAGGCCAGGCCACGCTCTGTGGTCCTGGTCCGTGGATCAATGCCCCTGATACTAGCTCTATTCACGAAAGACAGTTCACCAGCACGGACCATCTATCAATCGACGGTTCGTTAGTTGGCCTCTACAAAAGTTAAGTCAGGGATCTTTTGATCTTTTCCTTATGCATTGGACCCCTAAACTATGTAGTTTTTGTCAGTTTTATCCTTGAAATACAACTCGGACTTACCTAAGTCAGATTATTCATCAAAACATAGAAAAAAATTAGAACGTAAGAGGAGAAAAGAAATCAAGAACATTAGTTTAAGAACGCAACAACATTCCATAAAGTCTAAACTTGAAATCGAATGATTTGTCCATGGAATTTGTCTCCATGTATGTGGAATTTAACTTGTGGGTTCCTTTCACCAACTGGGTCAATTTAATCAAATTCTTGATTCCCTTGTTATAAACTAGACCTAGGGTTTTTAAAACTTTAACAAATTAGTATGAATTAGTTATTTAGTATTCCTAATCAATTTATGATTATCTTTAGCATGTTTTCAGTATAGATTTCTTCATAAATTCATAATATCCTTGTTGTTCTTATAGATCATGAATTGCATATGCTGGATATTATTTTTCAGTTATACATGCTCTAGTTATAACTGTTTCATTATCATTACATTAATGTTACAATTTCAGTTAGCATGTCCGTACTTAAACTATCCAGACTTTACAATATTTCAATTATAATTGCGAAATTACAAAATCAATTGGGAGTAACTTAATACTGAGATGGAGTAGGGTAAATCACCCTCATAGTCCGAGAACTACCTGCCCCCGTAGGTTGTATTCCCCTCTATAGTCATCATTTTAGTGATCACGTCATTCATGTCTTTATACCCTTGGCAAGGTATATTGGGTCCACTTACGATGTGTTTTCAAGTATTTCTTTTAAATAATGCTTTGATTGTTGGGTTTAATGAGTTTTAATTCCACACTATTTTTATGTCTAATGTAATGAAATGCTATGAGGATTTTTGAAGTTTTGTACGTCGTGTCATATTCAGGGCCTAGACTCGGGTCATGACAAACATGGTATCAGAGTACAAGATTTTGGAAATTTTTTTTACGATTGATGTCTCCTAAGCCACCTCTAGTGGAGCCTTGTTCATCGGTGTGAGTCACGACACATCTAGGAGAGGGAGGCTATAGGACGTTAGAGAGTTACACTTCTTTTATTATTTCTTATGTCGTGCCTTAGAGTTTATCTTCATAAGTATCTTTACTAATCCTCCTCTTGTGTTTAAAAGATATGAATACAAGAAGGACACCCGTTGGGAGAGTGGAAGAGGAAGTTCTGAATGAGGGAGTTCCCCCCCAAAGTCCTCAATATCTTCAAGGAGGACAAGTTCCTCAAGGAAATTAAGCTTCGGTGAATGTTCCAGACATGACAAATGAGGAAGTTAGGTAGGCTTTTTTGATAATGGCTCAACCAGTAACTAATAAACCTCAAGTCATGATGGCTCAAGCTACTACAGGTGTTGAAGCTAATGTGAACCCTATGGTGAGTATTATGGCTTCTAGGTTGAGAGAATTTGTGAGGATGAATCCTCTAGTTTTCCTAGGTTCTAAAGTATGATAGGATCCCCAAGGGTTTTTGGATGAGGTGTATAAGATTATTAGTGATATGGGAGTGACCTCGATTGAAAAAGTAAAACTTTTTGCCTATCAATTGAAGGACGTCGCCCAAATTTGGTTCACTCAATGGAATAGCAATAGACCTATATAATGGGGTTCTATAGAATTGGAGGAGTTTAAGAAAGCCTTTCTTGGTAATTACTTTCCCCATGAGAAGACAGAGGTTAAGGTAGAGGAGCTTATAAATCTTAGGCAAGGTAGTATAAGTGTGTAGGATTATTCCTTGAGGTTTACCCTATTGTCTAGGTATGCTCCATCCTTGGTGTCTAACCCTAGAGATGATATGAGTAGGTTTGTGACCGTTGTATCCAACCTAGTTAAGTAAGAGTGTCGTACGTCAATTCTCCATGATGATATGAACCTTTCTAGGCTTGTTTGATCTATTAAGGAATCCAAGCTTAAAATGAAGAATGGTCAGGTTAACTAGCCTAGGCCCAATGAACAAGGTCAACCTAGTTTCAAGAAGAGATATCCAAACCAAGATTCTTCAAGTGCTCCTAAGTTCAACAAAGAGAGAGGTCATGGATGTCAATTTTCTAAACCTACTTGCCATAATTATGGAAAGAAGCATTTCGAGAAGTGCCTAGACGGTACTAGTGGATGCTATGGGTGTGGAAAGAAGGATCACCAAGTGAATGGTTTTCCAACTCTTACTGCCAGGGAAAGGGAGGCGAAACAAGTTTGTCTTAGTGGCCCAAATCTTGATGCTCCAAAGAGAATTATTTTAAATTTGCTTCAAGCCAAACAGGACAAAGGAGCTAATCCGAATAAAAGCACTGCTAAGTGATGATTTTCTTATAGTGGTGAATGTTGTATTGAGGTTTATATGTTGAGGTTATGTTAACCTTAGTTGGGTTCCCTCTTAAGTGAGGGATAGTATTATGAATAGTCGGGTTGTGAGAGTTCCTTTGCCCTTATTTATTCCTTCTATTCCTATTCAAACTTGAGACCTAGAGTTCCTTGTAGCTTGTTTGATGTTTTGGAGTCATGGGTGTTATGAGTTTTCCATGGCTTATTTATGTTATGCATGTTGTAGTTAAATTCTTGTTAAGTGAGAAAATGATTTTTCATTATTGTGTTCCTTATGTTGATATTTAATTTAGTAATGAATTGCCTATGTGCTTCATGAGGTAAAATGTTGAACATACTTAAATGTTCTTTTTAGAGTAATTGCATGTTTTGTTTAATAATGTTGTAATGAGAATAATATGAAATGGAGAAGGTAGTTCCACTAATTAAATGAGAAATGATAAAATTTTAATGCATAATGAGTTTCTAGATGTAGTTCCTACTTTGTTGTGTTGCATTGAGCTTGTTGATGTGGAGTGTTGTTCCCTCCTATAACTTATGCATTATATTGACGTGTCGTGATTGTTGGGTTGCTAGTCTTGAGTGGTTATCCCTTTAAGTATTTTAAAAGTGTCATTCGATGATGAATGTTCCTAAGTGGGGGATAATGTAACGACCCGTAAACTAGAACCTAACAACCTTGTGTTGAGTTTGTATTGAGACTTCTTATAGTGTAATATTCTCCAGAGCTAATGATTTTAGTGAGTCAAAACATAGTACGTGTTAGACTCCACATTGAAGGAAAGCATTGTCCCAAGATTCACGGACCGCTTCATGGTTAGTGTTCTTGACCATGGTCCGTAGAAGTAGTCGTGAAGATCACTTGGCCATGTGTGACACAAGGCTTTTAGACCAAGGTTCTTCCTCAGCTCCACGAGCCATTTCACAGACCGTGGTCTTCACCACGGTCCATAAATTTGGTCATGGAGATGACTTAGTGAGGTGGGAAGTTGGATTTCAAGGGAGCACACTACCTAGGGACCACAGGCACCTCCACGGGCTGTGGTCCCCCCTTCACAGATCTTAGGATTGGCCGTAGTCCCTAACAGGGCTGCCTTAGTTAGGGATTTTTAAGTAATTTCATTTTAATTTATTAAGTGGGTTCAACTTTAAATGGCTTATATCATTATTATTATATAAGTACTAAAACAATTCATTTACTCATTATTTCCCTAAATCAGATCAAAGAGTTCCTCCTTTCAAAAATTCTCTCCATAAGTTCAAGGAAGAAGAAGAAAAAGAAAAAAAAAAGCGGGAGATAGGTTTGGATTCAAGTTGTTTATTCATCAAATTTCATGGGGAATCTTAAGTAAGGTATGGTGATGCTTCATCTAGGGATAGCTTCCATCTCTAGATTCAATTTCAAAGAAGTTTTCAAAGTTTTCAAGTTCATGAAAAACATAGGGTTTTAGTCAATCTCATGGGTTCTTTCTTCAAAGAATTTCAAATGGTTAATAATGTCATATTATGATTGTATTGGTGTCTAATTGATTATTTATGAATAAAATACTCTATGAACCCATGTTTTCTCTCAATTCCTAAGTTGTGCCTTTATGAAGTGCGTTTGTTGATTATGAAAGTTTATGATTGGATTATGTCTAAATTGCTTTGGGTTATTTAATTATATCATTATATATGCCTTATTTATGGGAAATCGTCGGTGTGTGGATGATTTGAGAAACATGTCCTTGAAGGCAAGTTATGACTAAAATTACATTTTTGAAGTAGAATGTGTTTGATCCACTTGAAAGGTGGATGTGTTTACTTACTAAGTATGAATGAAAATCTAATGAAGTTAAGTTAATCTTGTATTGAATGTATTTGTGTTAGTATTGAAAGGTTACTTTTCAATTTGACACTTATGAATGAAGATGATGAAATACTAAGTGTTGTCTTCTACATAGTGTATATCTTGAAATGATAGCATTAGGCATCCTATTTTTGTCTAATGTATATATCTAGACTCATGTCTTAATGTCTTGAATTGTAGACCTAGTGTTGGTAGCCTTTCGTGAATGGTTGAATGAATGAATAATGAGGTATTCTAGTCTATGTCTTGAATTAGTAGACCTAATGCTGGTAGACCTTTAAGAAAGTCTAGGACCCAATGTGTCAATACCGGCATCTATACCCCAGATGAGACCGGCGTCGTTGACCTCTCAGAGGTCGTAGACAAGCCTACTTACGTCATTCTTACTTTACATAGGTTAATTTTAGCAAAAAGTTTGAAACTTTTTGTTTATTAACATACTTATACAAAGATTCTCATTAATACGTAAATGTTCACCATCAACCATCTAACATTAGGAGATAAGCAACTGAAAGAAATAGTTCAATTCTTATCAAGTGTACAATTGCCAATATGGCACCAATACATAGTCTGAATAAAAACAGGAAGGAAACGCTAATGGAACATGCTCCACTAGCTCAACTCTAAAACTAAGCTAGAATATAAAATAGTAGCATCCTCAAAAGCATGAGGACCTACCAACTCCGAATGAATGTTGGACGTCCGGATAACTGCAACGATGATCCAATAGCTCTATCGTCTACTTGTGCCTGCACCTAAAATAGAAAAGTTTGTATAAGGTTAGTACACACTTGTACTAAGTATGGGTACATGCAAGCACACACCACGGACATGCATGAGAAAGAATAGTTCTTTCCTAACAACATGACTTTTTGGAAGTCAAGTCAGTGGACTTGCAAAATTTAGATTAGGAAAGTTTCCAAATTTGGAGTACGAAAGTCAATGAGCTTTCCAAATTTGGATTAGCAAAGTCAGTGAGCTTTCCTGATTTGGAATAGGAAAGTTATGCCATGAGTTTAACATACATCATCATACTTTGCACCTTTGCACAAAGCACATAACATTTACAGATAGCACATATCATATAGCATACAGCACAATTTGCATGAAGCACATAACTTCTTTAATACCATTCATTCATATGCCATGAGACCTTTGGATCATGGACTTAATGTTAAGACATCCCATAAATGAGGGCTCAACAGATGGGACCTCAACTAGAGAGTCTTCATTAGCAAACACAGAGTCTGCTCCGTTCATTCATACGTACTCCATTTCATTTCGTTCATAGGCCAGTATAAACACCAGCTCTACCTAGGATGTAGTTTAAGACTTTCATTAAATTCGTCGTGCAATGACCAAGAATGACCTAATGTCATTACTTGAATCTAACTCACCTTTTGATTACCCTATCCTAAAACCTTTGCTATCATTCATTTCATTATGTGCATCATTTGAGGTTGGCCTCATTCTTTCATTGGAAACTTTAACTTTAACCAAAATAGCTCATGTGAGAATCATGAAATCCAGTGTCTCCCCCACACTGAAAATAAGTGGAATCACCTGCCAAAGTGACCCAAAACATGCTAGCGTACATGGGAATTTAACCCCTCCAGATCCCTATATTGGCTGTATAGGTTCGAAGACTAGGAGATATAAGGAGACCCATACCCGGCAAGCCGGATAGTCTCATCTCATGAGAGTTATGTGAACCTCTGCCCTTCCCGAAAGAATGCATCACCGCTCATAGCTATCCTATCGGTGCTCAGTATAAAGTTCCATTTCATTCATCTCATACGTCATGGAAGTTGGCTTCTAGTATGAGGACATCATAGCTCATTAGATGATTTCTCATCTCATCATTAGTATTAAGTGTTTTAGTCTCAATACTTTCATTAGAGTGTTCATAGAGACTGGTCTCTTCATTATCTTACACTCTCATAGGTGAGTATATTTTGGTAACATTTACTCAGGCTCATTTGAGATTACTCTCATCATTTACATTAGCCTCATATCATGTTGTCACCACATTCCTTAACATTAGCACCTTTGCTTTTCATAGTTACTCACCTCTTATTACGTGAATGTTCCTTTCATCATATGCAAATGCATTTGGCCATTTAATGTGTTTCACACCCTGACTTACCCCTTCTAGGGTTTCATCATTTCATTGTTCATTTCATCATTTCATTGTTAATTTCATCATATGCCAATGCACTTGGCCATTTAGTGTATCTTACACTCATACTTAACCCTTCTAGGATTCATCATTTCCTTACATACATCTTAGTTTCACTTACTTTTGAACGTATGCTAGATTTATGAATCTATACACATAAGCCATGGGGCTTCATTCATAGTTCATTAAGTGATTCATACATTCCTAAGATTATGTAGTACAAGACTTATGTATCTTGTATATATGCCAAGATCTTGATTTCGATCTAAGTAAGTGGCATTATTCTTGGATATTTTGTTCATGTATGACTTATGTATCAATATGGAAGTTTGGGCAAGGAAACCCAAGTTCGAATCACTTGGATAGCATTTAAATTTTTCATTGATTTTATTTTTGATCTCCATGACATTGCGACTCAAGATTGAACCCCAACATTTACATTATACCTTTAATTTTCTACTTGGTTTCCCTCTTAAATTGGCCGAAGGGTTGTGGGTTCGAACCCCCACAACCTCGTCCATTTTATTATTTGATTTTTTCTAGGGCATTGGGAGGTTGTTGGTTTGAACCCCCACAGACTCCTTATTTTATTTTTTTAATTAAGTTCATTAGGCTAGGCGTTTTGGCAATGAGGTTGTGGGATCGAGCCCCCACAGCCTAACTTGTTTTCTTATTTAATTTATTCATTCTCCTTCCCAACCTTGAGGTCGTGGGTTCGATTCCCATGCCTCACATTTTCTTTTCTTTACTTTCTCTTCCTTCACTCGCTACCTGGAGATCGTGGGTTCGATTCCCACACCTCCCATTTATTTGTTTTAATTCTTGTTCTCTTCCTACTAACCCAGCAGACCCAATTTCGAATCCCCCAGCCCCTTTTTTCTTTTCCTTTCTCGCGAAATCCAATAGCCAAAGGGTGAGGTCACAGGTTCAAATCCTTGTGGCCTCACCTCTTTTAAATGTATTAAATTTCCATATTTCAACGCCCTTTTTGAACGAAATTTAAGTACACTAACCTGGAAATTTATTCATAATTTTTAGCTTCCCTTCATCAACCTTTTCATGTTAGTTTCTTAGGGCATTTCACCAAGCATTTAGTGCATTGTTAGGTGTAGTTTAGTAGTTACATTAGTCAAGCCTTTTCACTCAAAATTTGCAACTTCACACACCATATGAACATCACATTGTGCACAACTTTAGCACATAAAATACAAGAATTAACATGCCTTTACACGTCCCAAAACAATGACTACTTCACTACCACACGTTGCACACGCACATCACCTTTTTCACATGATTTCAAACAACATAATCATTATTCACACAATTTCGAACATGCATACTTAAACATAAACATCACGAAAACACATTTCATCCCTACTTTCAACCAGCAAACATACCTAACCTAATTTCAATGGGAGCTAGTGGCAGGGACATGCAAAAGGGGAACAATCCTAGTTTTCAGAATGAATATCTTGAATCTTAAGGGGTCTCTTGGGAAAGGTACCAAGAGGAAAGAAACCCATACCTTGATTTATGTTCAAACGAGGAATTTGCTGCCCAAAACCCTCTCCAAAATCAGTCCAAGCTACCTCAACGTAAACACCACTCAACGAATAATTTCTCTTTGCCTTACATTTTTGGTTGCTTTGTTTTTCTTAAAATTTCATGTGAGTTCTTCAAGTGTGAAGAACTCTTGATATTACTTTTGTTCTTTGTTGTTTTTGGCAGAAACCAACGTGAGAGAGAATGATGAAACGTGAGAGAGAGATCGTGAGAGAGTAGTCTAATAATAGGAGTTTTAGTTTGGGAATTAGTCAAACTAGGACTCCTTTTTAATTTAAATAAAAACCTGATTTAATTAGCTTAGTGAAAGGACCATTATGCCCTTAAAAATCAGATTATAAACATTAATGAAATCACCAACATTTTGATTCCAATGGGGCTCGAACTCAGGTAGAGTGGCCCTTGCAAAATGGACCATTTCGGGTCAACCTGAGCCTAATTGGTTCTTTAATTAAATTAACTAATTAATTAATTAATTCCATAGGGTAATTACGATAATACCCTTGGCTTGGAAAAGACCATTTTACCCCTGGACCCTCAAAACTTAAGATTTCTTCTCTTCAAGTCCGGTAAAGACTCCTTCGATTAAATCTTCATTTTCGAGAACCTTACTTAGTTGGTTCCAACCTTTACAAGCTCAACGAACTTTCCAAGTTAGTTGGCTTGGTCGTAGCAAGGGCTTTGAGGTCTGGTTCTACGCGTATCAATTCGTGTGAACCTTGGTCTAATTGCAAGCATTCTTGACACCTTAAGTATTTATCCTATTCATTTTTAGGGTTGTTACATTATCCCCCCCCCCCCCTTAGGAACATTCGTCCCCGATTGACACTATCACTACATATCGTAATGTCAGTTAGATCATAACATAATCACTATGCACAGTCAAGCAATAGCAACAAAGTACGGAGGGATAAGAAACATAGACTTAAGAGTAGGAAATCTAACCTCAAGAGCTTACAAGATGAGGGTAACGGGATCTCATGTCGGCCTCAGCGTCCCACGTAACACCCTCAACAAGATGATTTATCCACAATACCTTCACTGTGTCAATCTCCTTGTTATTCAGTCGCTTGACCTGTCTGTCTAAGATCTCAATAGGTACCTCCTCATAAGACAAATCTTCATCAACCCCCAAACCTTCCACAGGTAGAATCGATGCTGGATCACCTAGGCACTTCTTCAACATAGAGACATGAAAGACTGGATGGACAAAATCTAGCTCCGCAGGCAATGCTAACTCATAGGCCACCTCACCCACACGCTGTAGGAACTCATATGTCCCAAAATACCTTAGACTCAGCTTCCCTTTTCTACCAAATCTCATCACCCCTTTCATAGGTGATATCTTCAAGTAAACCTGGTCACCAACCTCAAATTCTAAGGTCTGCTTTCTGTTGTCTGCATATGACTTCTGTCGGCTGTAAGTAGTAGCAAACCTATCCCTAATCACTCTAACCTTCTCTAAGACCTCATGAATGATCTATGGACCCAAATGGATGACTCTCCAACCTCGAACCACCCAACTGGAGATCTACACCTCCTACCATACAGTGCCTCAAACGATGCCATCCCAATGTTGGAGTGCTAGCTATTATTATACGAGAACTCTATCAAAGGCAGATGGTCATCCCAGCTACCTCTGAAGTCAACCACACACGCGCTCAATATTTCCTCCAATGTCTGAATGGTGCGCTTTGCCTGCCCATCAGTCTGAGGATGAAACGCAGTACTAAGCTTCACGTGCGTGCCCAAGCTTTTCTGGAAAGATCTCTAGAAATGTGAAGTAAACTGAGCTCCTCTATCTGAAATGATAGACAAAGGAATCCCATGCCACCTCACAATCTCATCAATATAAAGTCTCGCATAATCCTCGGCTCTGTAGGTAGACTTCACAGGGATAAAGTGAGCAGACTTAGTCAATCTGTCCACAATAACCCATATGGAGTCATGCTGCCTCCTTGTCCTCAGAAGACCAACCACGAAGTCCATATTAATGGCCTCCCACTTCCAAGTTGGAACCTCAATAATCTGAGTCAGACCACCAGGCTTAAGATGCTCTGCCTTAACCTCCTGACAATTAGGACACTTAGCCACATATTCTGCAATGTCCTTCTTCATGCCATCCCACTAATAGATCTACTTAAGATCATGATACATTTTGGTGGAACTTGGATGTATGGAATATCTGGAACCATGGGCCTCTGCCACAATCCTGGTCCGCAAATCATCTACATCTGGTACACACAGCCTGTCCTAGTATCTAAGTATGCCATCACCTCCCAAAGTTAAAGACTCATTCATCTTTAATAACACTGAGTCCTTCAGCTCCATCAACACACGATCAAGATGCTAACCCTTCTTGACTTCAACTACCAATGATGATTTAGAACTAGGATGAACTGAAACACCCCCACTAGTAGAGGCACACCAAGTCTGGCTAGTCTATGTACCTCTTTTGCCAACTCCTTCTTCTTGTCCTCAACGTGGGTTGTACTCCCCATGCTCATCCTGCTCAAAGCATCAGCCACAACATTAGCCTTACCTGGATGGTAGTGCACATTCATGTCATAATCCTTCAACAGCTCCAACCATCTCCGCTGACGTAGATTCAACTCCCTCTGTGTGAATACGTACTGGAGACTCTTATGATCTATGAACACATCCACATGCACTCCATACAGATAATGCCTCCACAGCTTCAATGCAAACACCACAGCTGCCAACTCCAGGTCATGAGTGGGATAATTCTTTTCATAAACCTTGAGCTGTCTGGAAGCATAGGCTATCACCTTACCAGCCTGCATAAGAACACAACCCAAACCAACCCTAGATGCATCATAATAGACAGTGTAATTCTCACCACACTTAGGCAAAGTAAGCACCGGGGCTGAAGTGAGTCTGTCCTTGAGCTCCTGGAAACTCTTCTCACAAGTCTCCGTCCATTCAAACTTGGCTTTCTTCTTCGTCAAAGCTGTCAGTGGGGCAGCAATGGAAGAAAAGCACTCCACAAACATGTGATAGTAACCAGCCAATCCCAGAAAGGTACGGATGTCGGTGGGAGCAAGGGGCTTTGGCCAGTTCTTAACAGCTTCAGTCTTCCTGGGGTCCACCTCTACACCTTGATCGGACACAACATGACCCGGGAAGGTCACTGATCTCAGCCAGAATTCACACTTGCTGAATTTGGCATACAACTGATGCCGTCTAAGTCCGTGCAAGGTTAGTCTCAAATGTTATTCATGCTCTTCCTTGGTCTAATAATAGATGGAATGTCATCAATGAATACTATGACGAAAGAGTCAAGGTGTTCACGGAAGACCTTGTTTATGAGATCCATAAATGCAGCAGGTGCATTCGTGAGACCAAATGACATGACTAGAAACTCATAGTGACCATAGCGGGTACGAAAGGCCATCTTTGGGATATCTCCATCCCTAACCCTTAGTTGATGATACCCTGAACGAAGATCAATTTTCGAAAAGAAACTAGACCCTTGGAGTTGGTCAAACAAGTCATCTATTCTGGGAAGTGGATACTTGTTCTTGATAGTGACTTTGTTGAGTTGCCGATAATCGATACACAATCTAAAAGTCCCATCTTTCTTCTTTACAAACAACACTGGAGCGCCCCAAGGGGATATGCTCGGCTGAATGAAACCCTTATCAGTGAGATCTTTCAACTGCAGCTTCAACTCTTTGAGTTCTACTAGAGACATTCTATAAAGAGGAATTGAGATTGGTTTAGTATCGGGTTCTAAGTCGATACCATAGTCAATCTCTCGAAGTGGAGGGACTCCAGGCAAATCTTTAAAAAACACATCTAGGAACTCATTCACTACAGGCACTGAGTCTATGGAAGAAATGTCATGATCCAAATCATTAACACTCACAAGATGACATAGTAACCCCTTGGACATCATTTTATTGTCCTTAAGATTTGAAATCAAGGGATTAGGTCGACTCAAATTGTACCCTCCCAGACTAACTCTTCTTCATCGGGGAACCAAAATCTCACCACTCTACTATGACAGTCCAAGCAAGCATAACAATTGTGAAGCCAGTCCATGCCAAGAACAACATCAAAATCATGCATGGGTAACTCAGCCAAGTTTGCACACATAGTCTTACCACTTACAACTATTGGGAAGTCCTTGTATACTCTAGCAGTTCTTACATTTTCTCCTAAAGGTGTACTAACCACTATAGGATCATGCAAAACTTTAGGTAGTATTTCAAAAGTAAGAGAAAGCAGAGGAGTCACAAAGGAAAGAGTAGACCCTGGATCAAGTAAAGCATAAACAGAAGTTGAGAATACTTGCAGCATACCTGTGACCACATCAGCGGACTTCTCCTGCTTCTCCCTGCCTTTCAGGGCATAGAATCTGTTCCTCTTGGGAGGCTCGGCTGCTGCTGCACTCTGTGGTTTAGGCCTAGGATGAGCATTAACTCCATCTTGACCTCTGTTCTGTGGACAGTCTCCGACCATGTGTCCACTCTTACCACAACCGAAATAGGCATTTGTGCCTTGTCTGCACTCTCCACTGTGAGCTCGGCCACACTTAGCACAGTTCTTCTTAGGACGCTGCATCTCACCTCCATTGTCCCTCTTGGGTTCAGGTCTGCCTCCTCTAGGTGTTGTACTCCTTTGAGAGTTAGAATTCCCAGAACTCTGTTGCCCCTTGTTGAACCTGGGCTGATCACGGACGCCAAAATTGTTTATGTGGCCTCCATAGATGGGATCTTCCTGATTTTTAGGCCTAGGCCTCCTAACACTACGAACACCTCTCTTCTTGCGGCTGTCCTCTACCTGTTGGACATGCACCATCAACCTGGAAAGGTCCATATTTTCATGGAGCATCGCAAATCGACACTCCTTCTCCATGTCTCCATTGATTCCTGTGAGGAACCTGCTCATCTCATCCCTGCTGTTCGAAACCAGGGAAGTAGCATACCTGGATAATTTCAACAAAGCTCAATACTATCCTCATTCTTGCTATTAAGTACTAAGGAAAGTAACATACCTTGATAGCTTAACAAACTTCAGTAAATACTCCCTGACCGTTGTAGAGCCTTGATTAAGGTTGATGAACTCCTCAACCTTGGCTTCCCTCATCTCTCTAGGGAAGAACCTCTCCAAGAATGTTGTCTTGAACAGCTCCCAAGTGACTGGCACTCCACCCAAAACACGGCTATCTTGCCACATCTTGCACCAAGTCTGTGCAACATCTTTGAGCTGATAGGAATCCAGCTCAACATTCTCAGTATATGTGGCCCCCATAGCCACCAGAATCTTATGTACTTCATCCGCAAACTCCTGAGGATCCTCTGATGTCTTAGACCATGTGAAAATAGGAAGGTTAATCCTCCTGAAGTTTCGCAGACTGTCACTCATGCTGCGAACCGGTGGGTTCTCTATGTGAACATCATGCTGGTTGACTTGGGCAGTCATAGGCTGAGCCTACATCGTAATGGCCCCAACTCGGTTAACTGGCATGGACACTCCTTCAGCTGGAGCTTGGAGTGGATTGTGATTACCCCCAGCAACTGCTGATATACCGTGGTTCCACGGTATTATTAATACTTTTTCCTTAAGTTTGGTGTGTCCAAAAGCCTTTTTGTGCTAATTTTTATATAAGTTTCTCCTTATTTGCAGGAAATCTGTCCTAAGATGAATGCGGAGGTTTTTGAGCGATGAAATGCAGAAGAGACCACCTACGGAGCTTGTGACGGTCCGTCATGCTTGTGACGGTCCGTAGGTGGCAGCGTAGTGCAGCTGCTGAAGGAAGACGGGGAAGTCTGACCAAGTGTGGGGTTACGGAAATCGTGACGGACCGTCGTATCCATGACGGTCCGTCCTGCAGGTTCGTCATAAAGATCAGAGAAGTAGCCCAGTACCCATATTCCAAGAGTTCAAGTGTTTTGGAACGGAGACCCTCGACGGACCGTTGTGCTCGTAACGATCCGTCATACCTGCCGTCGAGGGTGATGAAGAGAGCAGCAGAAGAAATTTGCAAAGTATGGGACGACGGAGTCCATGACGGCCCGTCGTGACCAAGACGTCCCGTCGCGAGGTCTGTTGACCCAGCCGCGTTTTGACAGATTTCCAGCAAATAGAGTCCTTGTTTAATTAGGTTTTTATTTTTTATAAATAGTTCGAAAAACCTCGTTTATGAGGTTAGACTTTGGATTATGAGGGTAGACTTTGGATTAAGAGGGTAGACTCTGGATCATTGTTAGACCTTTGAATATTGTGAGACTCTTGATTATTTTGTAGATTCTTTGAGAGATTATTGATTATCTTAAGACTTTTATCATTGATTGTTGGTGACTTTTGTTGATTAATCAAGTGAACTTTTGGATTTTACTCTTTCCCATGGAAGTAAGTGCATGAATTCTTATATCACATATTTGAATATTGTAATTATGACTATGGGTAACTAAACTCCATAACTAGGGTTGTGGGAACCATAGCCTAATAATGAGGTAAAACCTAACTAAAATAACAATTCTAGAATAGTGTCTTGCATGTATTGATAATTCTTTCGTTTAGAAGTCTTTTTAACGGATGGCCAACGTTAGAACTCGCCTTAATGCTACTTGCCGGACCAAGGAGGTAGATAATAGGAAAAGAATTATCAACTTATATTTAGTGTATACTATCTAATAGGCTAGTATTGATTGGTACGAGGTAATAACTTAGTCAAATATCGAATACGATGCTTAATATGAGGTAAAGATAAGGGTTAGTATAGCAACACACGTAGCCGGACCAAGGTGCGGAGTGAAATTTTCTAGATGCCGGACCAAGGATTTAGAAATAAATAGCTTATCACTTTGCATGCAAGATACTAGGAAAGAATTGTTATAGTTAGACTTACCAAGTTATGAACCTGTGGGGAACACGTAAACCCTAGTTGCCTTAATTAATTGATTAAAACTCCAACATTTGAAGCTGTTAAGTATCTCTTCCAATTTCGCTAGTTATTTTCATTTATTTAGAAATAGAAAACCCCCCTTTTATCATTTTTGCTTTCCAAGGAAGTAATTGACTGAATAATAGTAGTAATAGATTGAAGTTAAGTCTACACTATTTTCCTCGTGGGAACGATCCCAACCTCACGAGTTGGGTTATTTACTTGACACGACCGCTTTACTTCTTATTTGAGAAGTAAGTTTGAGCGTATCAACTGCTCCTCCTCTCCTCTGACCATTAGCTCTCCTAGTGTTCATTCTCTGAGAAACAACAAGGATAAATGTTAGACACGCTCATAACACCAAGAATTCAGACATTAAGAAAAGCACGATAAGATCAGAAGAAGGGAAATTTTTCCTACACATCATGCAGTCTTTAATTCAGGATAGTGGTGCACTTCACTACCATGACTTAGAAACTACTCAATGTGGTTGATGTAAACTTATATTCCTCGGAATTTAACATAGTGCACTAATACAAACTTTGTCACGACCGGCATCTAGACCTCAGACGAGACCGGCGTCGATGATTTTTCAGAGGTCGCAGACAAGCCTACTTACGTCATTCTTACTTTACATAAGTTAATTTTAGCAGAAAATTTGAAAATTTTTGTTTATAAACATACTTATAAAAAGATTCTCATTAATACTAATTGTTCACCATCAACCATATAACATTAGGAGATAAGCAACAGAAATAAATAGTTCAATTCTAACACCTTTTGATTACCCTATCCTAACACCTTTGCTATCATTCATTTCATTATGTGCATCATTTGAGGCTAGCCTCATTCTTTCATTGGAAACTTTAACTTTAACCGAAATAGATCATGTGAGAATCATAAAATCCAGTGTCTCCCCCACACCGAAAATAGGTGGAATCAACGGCCAAAGTGACCCAAAATATGCTAGCGTACATGGGAATTTAACCCCGCCAGATCCCTATTTTGGATTTATAGGTTCGAAGACTAGGAGATATAAGGAGACCCATACCCGGCAAGCCGGAAAGTCTTATCTCATGAGAGTTATGTGAACCTCCGCCCTTCCCGAAAGAAGGCATCACCGCTCATAGCTATACTATCGGTGCTCAGTATAAAGTTCCATTTCATTCATCTCATACGTCATGGAAGTTGGCTTCTAGTATGAGGACATCATAGCTCATTAGATGATTTCTCATCTCATCATTAGTATTAAGTGTGTTAGGCTCAATACTTTCATTAGAGTGTTCATAGAGACTGGTCTCTTCATTATCTTACACTCTCATAGGTGAGTACGTTTTGGTAACATTTACTCAGGCTCATTTAAGATTACTCTCATAATTTACATTAGCCTCATATCATGTTGTGACCACATTCCTTAACATTAGCACCTTTGCTTTTCATAGTTACTCACCTCTTACTACGTGAATGTTCCTTTCATCATATGTCAATTCACATGGCCGTTTAGTGTGTTTCACACCCTTACATACCCCTTCTAGAGTTTCATCATTTCATTGTTAATTTCATCATATGCCAATGCACTTGGACATTTAGTGTATCTTACACTCATACTTAACCCTTGTAGGATTCATCATTTCCTTACATACATCTTAGGTTCACTTACTTTTGAACGTATGCTAGACTTATGAATCTATACACACAAGCCATGGGGCTTCATTCATAGATTGTTAAGTGATTCATACATAGGGAGACTAAGTCTCGACCCACAACCCCCACCTACGAGGCGTGGCTCCACCCATGGATCGTGGGTGCACATTCGTAGGTCATGTTGTCTTTTGACAGCTTTTTGGGCCTTCTTTTGGGTCCTCCTCATGGACCCTTGGGAGGTCCTTAGGGTCACGCCTTGATGTTTAGGTCCTAAAACATCATACTAAGTAGGGGAGGTTATTTTATGTCTCTTATCTTTATGTTCAACCTCATTTAGGAAACTAGACTACATGTTAGGCTCTAACTTAGGTCATTAGATTTTCGGGGTGTTACAGATCATCTGCTCAAGTAACCAGCTGGGCCAGAAAGAAGTCAGACTGAAGATATGCTTGAAAAGATCTATAACAAGGTTTAAGGGTCTGATAAATTGTTGAAGGAATTCAAAAATGACTTATCCACTCTATCCCAGACGATGACTTCTAACACAGTTTCCATTAAGCATCTAGAGACCATTCTAGGACAAATTGCCACTCGTCACAAGCAAAGGCAAATGGGAAGATTTCCTAGAAACACCATCCCGAACCCTAATAACTATTGTTCAGTTAAAGAATTTTGTCGTCCCATAACATTAAATAAGGAATCGCTTAGGGGGAAACCAAAGATTTTACCTTTGTTTTTATTGCTTTTAAATAACATGTGTTCTGAGTGTAGGTTGAGAAGAGGTGGAAGAATTAAAAAGAGAAGCATAGTCAATGCCAAGACCCATAAAATGATATGTCGAAGGCATTGTGTGGACAGCGGACTCATTCTTGTCTACCTTTTGAGATTGAATAGATGTAAAATGTGCTTGCCAAAATTGGCAATCAGAACTCCAAAAAGGAATTTATGGAAGTGCAGTAAGGAGACATAGTCGGGTCGGCCAAAGAAACCTTCGGGTTTAGTAATTGTTAAGGTATGTTCGGCGAGCTTGAGCTCAAAATAGTGATTTATCGAATACATTCAGTGACAGTAGAGATCACCAAATGAGTATGGTATAAAAATACCAAGGGCCTTTTAAAATTCAAAAAGTCTAAAACTTTGATACTTTAGAGCCTTTAAGATTCTTTTATCTTGCTTTGAATACTTTTTAGTGTTTGTGAGCCTGTTATGAGTGTTTACAAAGTTCGGGGACTGCATTTTCTTGGATTTTGTCTCAACCCAACATACGTACTTCTCAATTTTGGTGACCTTAAGGTTGGTTTTTCAATCCTTGTTGATATTTTTTAGTTTAAAGTTTTTGTAGGGTGTGAGATTGAGCCCTCTAAGTGATTTTGTGTGCCTGATTTAAATGGGTAGCATTATATTGTGTTATTGGAACTATACCCATGAGTTTTAAATTGTGTATGTCGGTCAAATAGCGAATCGTGTGTGTTGGTTAAATTGTGTAATGATCAGAGGGTTTGATATATTGTGTTTTAATGAGTTTAAGTGTTCAGTTAACAAAGAATTAAATAGAAGATTTCATAATACAAACTCATACAAATATAGGAGTTCATTCAATTATTTCGCCAAATTTAAATGGTATCTTCTAATTGTTATTCAACCTGTATTTATAAGGTTAACCAATAAACAGAAACAGAAATAAGATGAAACAGAAAATACATAAAATACAACAAGTAATCCGAGTCCACAGAAACTACTGTGTGTCCTTAAGAAATTTAATCCCCTCACTGTACCCAAGGTTATGGATTAATTTCTCCCAAGATAAAACGGATTAAACCTATTAAAGAAATAGCGGTACCTCAAATTTCTTTAACTTCAGCGAACTTAAGAACAGCAACAAGTCACACAGACTCAGTCGATCGACACTTTGATTTATTTGAGAGAAAAATATATGCAGAGAAGGAAAATTTTAGTGTTTGAAAAATCGAAAATTGACGTTCTATAGCAATTTTCAGCAAGAAACGTGTCTGTTCAGAGAAATTTGTTCAGACCCGTTTTATCCAGAAAGTTGTATCTTTTGGAAAAAATAACAACTTTTTGGAAAAATGTGTCTGTTAGGAAAATAACGGCTTTTCGAAAAGTAACGACTTTTCGGAAAGAGTATAACTTTACGGAATGTTACCATTACCCGCAAATTTATAAGAGATAATATTAACAAGATTTATTTGATTTAACACAAACTGATTAAATAAATTTTGTCCAAAAAATTTATCAATCAATCACATCATTTTCCAAATCCAAATCCAAATCCGAAGCCGAGCGAGCGACGACGACAACGGCGTGAAGGGGCATCTTCTTCTTAGCTCTTTAAGAAGTAATGGAAGTTTTTCCTTATATAAGGACAACAATTTCCCTTTCTTTGACGACATAGGAGAAATGACTTTTCATTTGCACATTGCAAATGACTTTTCATTTTCCCTCCAAATTAGTTCCCTCACTTTTCATATTCTCTCTTTTCTTTTCCCATTCACACATGCTAAACCCAACAATCCCCCACATGAATGGGGAAGGCTATTGTTAAAACATATGCATGAAAAAACTTGTGTGTCTTGTAGGTAAAGGTTAATCGCATCTGGATAAGCAGGTTTCCCTTTAAACTTTCCGTAATGAACATATATCGGATATACTCGGTCAATCGGTAGATTTGATATCTTTGAAGCGTCGAGCTTTGGTGTATACCTAGACAACATATGTCACACAATCAACCCTTGAACTGTTCTTAGTTCTCATTGGTTTGTTCGTTTCAGCCATGAACACATCTTGGATAGTAAGTGATTAAAGAACTGGCCTTACCGGATTCTCCTTGAAGCGGCTTACACTTCACACTTACATAGGTGATTTCTAAATGTGTTATCCCATAGATACACCATTTGATATTCCATGTATCAAACTTAGAAACCATTAAAAAGTCCTTATGTCTTTATCCTTGTTACTAAATATTGTCTCATCATGAGAATGGACCATAAAATAATAATATTAATTAATTTTTTTTTCTTGACAATGTTGAACCGTCATCAATGACTTTGTTTTATCTCCTTGAACCTAGATCTTGGGATCTCCTGTCTTCTAGGTAGAGTTACCGCCACGATGACTTGTTCTCGGCCATAGTCCCAATCCCTTCGATGATTTCTCAACTCCCTCTCTATTTAGGCCTTTTGTAAGTGGATCCGACACATTATCTTTTGACTTCACATAGTCAATTGTGATAATTCCACTAGAGAGTAGTTGTCTCACATAGTTATGTCTTCGTCTTATGTGACGAGACTTGTCGTTATACATAATGCTTCCAGCCCTTCCTATTGCAGCTTGACTATCATAGTGTATGCATATAGGGGCCATTGGTATGGGCCAAAATGGAATATCTTCTAAGAAATTCCGGAGCCATTCAGCTTCTTCACCTGCCTTGTCTAAAGCAATGAATTCAGAGTTCATTGTAGAGCGAGCTATACATGCTTGTTTGGATTATTTCCAAGATATTGCTCCTCCACCAATAGTAAAAACGTATCCACTTGTGGATTTTGTTTCAGTTGACCCAGTAATCCAATTTCCATCACTATATCCTTCAAGAACGACTGGATATTTGTTGTAATGTAAAGCATAGTTTTGAGTGTCATCTAAGTATCCCAAAACTCTCTTCATTGCCAACCAATGACTTTGATTAGGATTACTTGTGTATCGACTCAGTTTACTGATAGCGCAAGTTATGTCTAGTCGTGTACAATTCATGACACACATTAAGCTTCCCAATACGCTAGCATAGTCCAATTGAGACTGACTTTCACCTTTATTCTTTGCAAGATGAAGGTTTACATCAATTGGAGTCTTTCCCCTTTTAAAATTCAAAAATTTGAATTTTCCAAGTATCTTTTGAATATAATGAGTTTGAGACAATGCTAGATCGTTAGGAGTTTTAAGAATTTTAATTCCTAATATCACATCAGCAACTCCTAAATCTTTCATATCAAACTTACTAGCGAGCATATGCTACGTAGCTTTTATATTAGCAATGCTTTGCTCATTATAAGCATCTCATCTACATATAGGCATAAAATGACTTCCTGATTTGGAGAATCTTTAATGTAAACACATTTATCACATTCATTGATCTTAAATCCATTTGACAACATGGTTTGATAAAACTTTGCATGCCATTGTTTTGGTGCTTGTTTTAGTCCATGAAGTGACTTAATAAGTTTGCACACTTTCTTTTCTTTACCAGGAACTACAAAACCCTCAGGTTCTTCTATGTAAATTTCTTCTTCCATCTCTCCATTTAAGAAGGCTGTTTCACATCCATTTGATGAATTTCAAGACCGTATACTGCAGCTAGGTCAATTAACATCTGAATTGATGTAATCCTAGTCACTGGCGAGTATGTGTCAAAATAATCAAGACCTTCTTTTTGTCTAAAACCTTTGACAACAAGTCTTGCTTTATATTTGTCAATAGTTCCATCATCTTTCATCTTTCTTTTAAAGATCCATTTTGAACCCAAGGGTTTGTTCCCTGGAGGAAGATCAACCAACTCCCAAGTATGATTGCTTAAGATTGATTCAATTTCACTATTAACAGCCTCCTTCCAAGAGGTTGAGTCGCTAGACAACATTGCTTCCTTGAATGTTTGAGGCTCACTTTCAAGAAGAAATGTTACAAAATCTGATCCAAATGAAGTAGATGTCTTTTGACGTTTACTGCGTCTTGGACTTTCTTCATTTTGTTCATTCTCTTTTGGTTCTTCTCTGGGTTGTTTAGATCCCCCACTAGATGACTCAAGTCTAGTTTTATACGGATAGATATGTTCAAAAAATTCAGCACTATTTGATTCCATTACTGTATTATCATGAATATCCGGATGTTCGGACTTATGAACCAAAAATCGACATGTCTTACTATTTGTGGCATATCCAATGAATACACAATCCACAGTCTTAGGCCCTATTTTTACCCTCTTAGGTATAGGAACTTGGACTTTGGCTAGACACCCCCACACTTTGAAATATTTCAAGTTGGATTTTCTACCTTTCCATTTCTCATTATGGAATTATATTTGTCTTTGAGTGAGGCAGTCTGTTAAGTACTTGATTTGCTGTAAGGATAGCTTCCCCCCACAAGTTCTGTGGTAAACCTGAACTTATAAGTAATGCATTCATCATTTCTTTTAAAGTTTGGTTTTTCCATTCTGCAATTCCATTAGACTGAGGAGTGTAGGGAGCAATAGTTTGATGGATTATTCCATTTTCTAAACATATTTCTGCAATGGAGATTCATATTCTCCACCTCTATCACTTCTGATCATTTTGATCTTTTTATCTAACTGATTTTCAAGTTCAGTTTTATATTGTCTAAATGCATCTATTGCTTCATCTTACCATTTAGAAAATAGACATAACAATATCTAATGCAATCGTCAATAAAAGTTATAAAATACTTTTTCTCACCACGTGATGGTGTTGACTTCATGTCACAAATATCAGTGTGAATCAATTCTAAAGGATTTGAATTCCTTTCAACCGATTTATAAGGATGCTTAGCATACTTAGATTCAACACAAATTTGACATTTTGATTTATTGCACTCAAATTTTGGCAAAATATTTAAGTTAATCAGTTTTCGCAAGGTTTTGTTATTAACGTGTCCCAAACGTTCATGCCATAAATATTTAGACTCAAGCAAGTAAGAAGAAGCAAAATCTTTATTCGTATCAACTGCAATTACATCGAGTTTGAAAAGGCCATCACTAAGGTAGCCTTTTCCTACATACATATCATTTTTGCTTGCTACTACTTTATCAGAAATAAATACACATTTAAATCCATTCTTGGTCAGAACTGGAATTGAAACTAAATTCTTTCTCAATTCTGGAACATATGAGACCGTATTCAAAGTCACCGCCTTGCCTGATGTCATCTTTAATAGGACTTTGCCAGTTCCTTCCACCTTTGCAACAGCGGAGTTTGCCATAAACAACTTCTCATCTGTAAGTACTGGAGTATATGATGAAAATAATTCTTTGTTGGCACAAACATGGCATGAGGCACCAAAATCTATCCACCATTCTCTTGGATTTCCAACCAAGTTACATTCTGAAACCATTGCACAGAGATCGTCCATTTCTCCTTTGGATTCAGACAAGTTTGCTTGATCCTTCTTTTTCTTGTCCTTCTTAGGACCCCGGCATGTAGTAGCCCTATGACCATGTTTACCACAGTTGAAGCAGTTTCTATTGAATTTCTTCTTAGGAGGATTGCTTTTTGGACCAGATGCTTTCTTTCTTTTCTTTAATTTTGTGGGATCTTCTTCAAAAAAATTTACTCCAGATATTGCTGAATTACCACGTGACCTCTTTTCTGCAGCCTTATTATCCTCTTCGATTCTCAACCTTACTATGAGATCTTCAACAGTCATCTCCTTGCGTTTGTGTTTCAAGTAGTTTTTGAAGTCCTTCCACAATGGAGGTAAGTTTTCAATAATTGCAGCCACTTGAAAGGCATCATTCACAATCAATCCTACATTAAAGATTATGTTAGTATTAAGGAAAAACTTAATATTGCTAACATAGGCATTAAATAGATTTATACCTTCAGCAAGGAGATCATGGATTATGACCTGCAGTTCTTGAACTTGGGTGACGACGGGCTTACTGTCTATCATCTTATAGTCCAGAAATTTTGCCACGATGAATTTCTTCATTTCGGCATCTTTTGTTTTGTACTTCTTTTCTAAAGCATCCCAGAGTTCTTTTGAGGTTTTGACATTGTTATACACATTGTACAGATCATCTTGCAGGCCACTCAAAATATAATTTTTACACAAAAAATCTGAGTGTGTCCATGCTTATGTTACCAAGAATCGTTCATCAGGCGGAGTTTCATTTGACTTAACAGGGACATTCTCATTAATGAACTTCTGCAGACTCAACGTAGTGAGATAGAAGAACATCTTCTGCTGCCATCTCTTAAAGTCGACTCCGGAAAACTTTGCAGGTTTCTCAGCCGGCGCTAAGGCAGCATTTGAATTATTATGTGCAAGCGATGTTGTTGCAGCACTTACTGTTGTAGCACTTATTGTTCCAGCATTTGTTTGACTTGAATTAGTCATTTTTCTGTCACAAATGGCAGATAACTTAAGTATTTAAAATACTAACAGTAAAGAACAAATCTTTACACAGACTGTTTCTGATTTAACGATAAAGTTTTTATGTTCTTTTGATCGTTAATCGAATGAATTTTAAAAAATTCAAGCAGAGTAGAAAATCATAAAGGTTTTAATCTCCAGAAACCTTAAATACATAAACTTACTAAATTTCTTAAGATTGTTATTCAACCTGTATTTATAAGGTTAACCAATAAACAGAAACAGAAATAAGATGAAACAGAAAACACATAAAATTCAAGAAGTAATCCGAGTCCACAGAAACTACTGTGTGTCCTTAAGAAATTTAATCCCCTCACTGTACCCAAGGTTATGGATTAATTTCTCCCAAGATAAAACGGATTAAACCTGTTAAAGAAATAGCGGTACCTAAAAATTCTTTAACTTCAACGAACTTCAGAACAGCAACAAGTCACACAGACTCAGTCGATCGACACTTTGATTTATTTGAGAGAAAAATATATGCGGAGAAGGAAATTTTAGTGTTTGAAAAATCAAAAATTGACTTCCTTTTATAGCCATTTTCAGCAAGAAACGTGTCTGTTCAGAGAAATCTGTTCAGACCCGTTTTATCCAGAAAGTTGTGTCTTTTGGAAAAAATAACAACTTTTCAGAAAAATGTGTCTGTTAGAAAAATAACGGATTTTCGGAAATTAACGACTTTTCGGAAAGAGTAACAACTTTTCGGAATGTTTCCGTTATCCGCAAATTTATAAGAGATAATATTAACAGGATTTATTTGATTTAACAAAAACTGATTAAATAAATTTTGTCCAAAAAATTTATCAATCAAATCATTTGCCAAATCTAAATCCGAAGTCGAAGTCGAAGCCGAGCGAGCAACGACGACGCGAGGGGGCATCTTCTTCTTAGCTCTTTAAGAAGTAATGGAAGTGTTTCCTTATATAAGGACAACAATTTCCCTTTCTTTTGCCAATATGGGATAAAATGATTTTTCATTTGCACTTTGCAAATGACTTTTCATTTTTCCTCCAAAATAGTTTCCTCACTTTTCATAGTCTCTCTTTTCTTTTCCCATTCACACTTGCTAAACCCAACACTAATCACCTTTAAATCTAATGGGATTATAAAATTATTTAAAATGTAAAAAAAAATATTTAGATAAGGTTTTAAAGTTGAGAATTAAAGGAATAATAGAAATAGAATGTTCTGACAAAAATGGAGGCACCGAAGGTGGAGAAGTTTCGTCAAAGATGGCATCTCATTTTTGAAGAAGAAAGAAATAAAGAAGGAAAAAGAATAAGAAAAAAAGTTAAATTATCAGAAAAATAAGGAAATACACGTCATAATAAAATACTCATAACTAATATTAAGTCACTATTTTAAGTTTCTAACTCTCTGTGTTAGATTGCCAAAAAGGGATATTATGACACCAATTTAGTATCCAAGAATCTTTTTTGAATGATAGACCTTACTTTAATGGAATAATAATGTTTTTTTTCTCTATAATAAACGAGTGTTAGCACTTAGCATTTTAGTCAAGTCGCATTCAAGGTAAGAGGATTCATATGATATATTACCTCTTGCTCAAATATGCTTGTAAAATCTCGGGTAATCAAAATGCAATTAATATAATTTTGTCACGTTTCGTTTGATAGGGTGTGTATATAATAATAGTATAAAATAGAGTGTGTTGATAATATTACTACTAGAAATACTTGTATTATTAATTATTATGTTTGCATTAGTTATGCTGAGAATATTATCTATGTAGTGTTTGATTTGATCTATTTAAAAAATATGCAACACATAATTTTTAAAAAATAATACTTGTTTACAAACTACCATTCAAAACAAGGGATAAGGCGTAAGTATTCCTTTAAGTATGATCGAAATCTCAGTTACGACACACTTCAACTTAACTCACGTCCTATATATTATCTCTTCGGGCTCAATAAAATATATTTCTGTACTTCTTTTATGCTGACATGGTATCTTAAATCAAGTAAAGTTGGTTGAGTGTACAACAAGCATCTCCACATGTGTAAATATTTTTCTATTATTCTTTAGAAAAAAATTATTTTTTAAAAACTTTTTTGAAATTCTTCTTATTTTCTTTATCCTTTAATTTAACTAAGTTAATACACGTAAGAAAATTTTGAAAAAAAATTGCTTTATATTCATAGTCCTTTTTAAAAAAAGAATAACTTTATTCTTTATATTTTTTCTCTCTTTTTCCGATTGATTTTATTTATTCTATTTATTTTCTATGTGATTTCTTTGATCTGATTTCAAATTTAATTTCAAATATCTTGTATTTAAAATAAGTCAATTTTAGACAAATATCGAAAAAATGGGAAAAAATCAAAATAAGAGGTTAAATTAAAGGACATTTTACAAACCATTAATTCTTTTAATAAAATGAAAGTATTTTTAAAAATAATAGAAAGTAAATAGTTTAAAAATTGATATAAGGGAAAAAAAAGTTCAAAGTGGGGAAACAAATAAATAGTTAAAAAAAAGTGAAAGAAATAAAATGTAGATAAGTTTTATTATCAATAAGTATGTGTACTTACAAATTATGAATAGATGAATTAAAAAGGGACACATGTCAAGCTTTTTGGTTGTTCACTTTCTTTCGAGTAAGTGTGCACATTCTCTATGTCATGTTAGCATCGGTATGCCTCATACCCCATAACTATAGTGAAAAAGATATGGAAAGGGCTTAAGGAACAATTGTGTCTTTAGCCATGCATGCTAATATATGCATTAAATTTGAGTAAATTTTAGGTTAAGAAAACATAAAAATCATATGTATGTTATAACTATAGTTTGCATAATTGCTCAAACTTTATGCTTGCTATGGAGAATCAAATTGTATAAATCGCAGTAGCATCTTGGTTTGTATAAATCACTGGAAGCATCTCGTTTTGTATAAAAGTACAGTGATTGTATAAGTATATCGGTTATATAATTGTATATATGTAACTACTATATATATTTATGAATGATTGTGTTCACATATCTACATAAAACTTGAATTTGTATACAATTAAACCAAAATAAAACATTTGTATATCAAATCTCTCTCGATTTATACAACACAAATTATACATTGTAAATTATATAATTTGTGTTTGTTTAAAGTGAGAAAGAGATAAAGGCAAAAAAGAACTACTAGGGGAAATCTGTATTCGTATAATCATAAGTGTATAGGATAAAAATATATGTATTTATATTTGTATGTGCAGATTTCTCTCTCTTTATACAAAAAAAATGCAATTTATATTTTTATGTTTGTATAAAGTGATATATGCGAAGGAGAGTGGGGAGTGAGATTTGGGAGAGCGGCGAGCAAGATTTCTGGAGAGAGAGGCAAACGAAAATATATGTATATATATATAGTTTTCTCTCGCTTTATACAAATACAAACATAATTTATAGATTTGTATTTGTATAAAGTGAGAGAGACGAGAGACACAAGCGAGCAAGAAATCTGGGGACATAGTGAATGGCAATGGTTCGCTACGGATTAGAATTAAATCAAATTGTGATTATGATATTTAATTTTAATTAATAGTTTGCTATTTTATATAATTTTTCCTTTAAACTCCTTGTATTACTCATACCATGCATTTTCATGTATTAATTATATACACACCTTAATATCAAATAAAGGGTATTTAAATTTGAAAAATATACCAAACAAAATACTAATAATACACTAAATTAATATATGTCATCTTGAGCTACCACTAGTAAGTTGTGTAAAAACAAATAAGACAAAATGATTAAAATGGTCCTTAGGTATGAGTAATGTTTTATTTTGGTCCTTAATATATTTCATTTGATTGAAATAGTACTTACCGTATAATAAAGGTTTTTGTTTTGATCCTTAATATATTTCACTTGATTGAAATGATCCTTAATATTTTAGAAAATGTGTTCATTCTGGTTCTTTATCCTAAAATTTAACAAATTTAACAAAAAAGAATATTAAATTTAACTATGAATCCCATGTGGCTAACAAAATTTATCGTCTATTTCTTCTTTATTAGCCCGAAAGAAAAATTTAGTGAAATTTAATACTATTTTCTTTACTTTCTCTAACAAAATTTATTATTTTTTCTTATTTAAAATAGAAATAGAAATAACATCAGTAGAATAATATTTTATAAAAGAAAAAATAATAAATTTTGTTGGAGAAACTAGAGAAAATAGTGTTAGATTTTATGGAGTTGAAACTATAAAAAAGGACAAATTGGTAAATTTTATTAGGCACGTTGAGTCTATTTAAATAAAGTTGTTAAGTAAGGCGTCATTTGGTTTCTAGATAAAATAAGTTTCATCCATGTATTAGAGTCTATATAACTTATTATACGATGTTTGGTAAGTGGATAAGAAAAAAGATATTCATGTATTTATTATTAATACGTTGTTTGGTAGGTGGATAAGAAAAATAGTCATTTATATATAAAATCAATACGATGTTTGGTTGACAATTTTAAAATTTGTATAACATGTATAAATTATGAGGAAATTTGTGTATTATTTATACATAGTGAAAATTGAAATAATTGATACATATATACCTAGTACATTGATAAAAAAATTAAAATGACAATGTTATCCTTATCACTCTGACTTGACTACTTTCTTCTTCTAAATGATTAAAGAAGTGTTTTAATTTAAATACAAAGTTAAAGAGGAAAAGGGCATAATTATAAAAAATTGTTATAATTTAAAAAATATATAATTTTATTATTTTGTAATATAAAGAAAAACTACACGCAAAGGAATAATTTATGTATAACTAAACTCTATATAACTAAATCTTGCATAGCTATTACCCACATTACTAATACTTGAATAATTAATATCTACATTATTAATACCTACATAACTAATATCTACATTATTAATACCTACATTATTAATACCACATTACTAATATATGTATAACTCTCTTCAGCTATCAAATGACCCTTTAGGGTAAACGACCAAAATGAACACTTTTTATCATACTTCAATTAAGTGAAAAATATGAAGGATCAAAATGAACACATTTTTTATAATCGAGGTGTGTATATGTATTTCGAGATACCACTAGTAAGTTGTGTAGAAATCAAAAGAAAATGACTAAAATGGTCCTTATGTATGGCTTAATCTTTTGTTTTTTTGTCCTTAATATGTTTTACTTGATTGAAATAATCCTTATTGTATAACAAATGTTTTTATTTTGTCCCTTAATAAACTTTAATTGATTGAAATGAGTCATAATGTATAACAAAATGTATTCATATTGATTATTTATCTTAAACTAACATATTTATCAAAAATGAATGTTAAATCTAATTATGGACCACGTGGCTTACAAAATTTAAGGTGATGTCGTCATTATTAGCTTCAAAGAAACATCAATCAAATTTAACATTATTTTCTTTTACTTTCTCTAACAAAAATTATTATTTTCTCTTACTTAAAATAGAAATAGATATCGCATCAGCAGAATAATATAATTTTTTTTTTAAAAAAAAAGTAAATTTTGTTAGAGAAACTAGAGAAAATGGAGTTAGATTTTTTAGAGTTGAAGCTAACAAAAAACACAATGTAAATCTTGTTAGTCACTTAGAGTCTATAGTAAAATTTAACACTTTTTAAAAAATAAATCTGTTAAGTTAAAATTAACGACCAAAATAAACATTTTTTGTCATACATTAATTAGGATCATTTAAATCAAGTGAAAAATATAAAGGACTAAAATGAACATATTTTTTATACATTAAGAACAACTTCAATCAACTAAAATATATTAAGGACCAAAATTAAGTATTACCCATATAGTAAGGTCCATTTTGATCATTTTCTCTTAAAAGAAAACAAAGTACAATAATCATTTAAATATCTCTGACCTTTTAAGTATAAAAGAATATTATCCACTCAAAAGTGTAAAATAGTTAAGTAAACGTATGATAATTGATATGGGATACACCAAGCTAAGACCCAACAAGAAAACACATAATGGCAATGTGTCTTGAAGAGTATTACATTAATTTGTATCCATTAACAAATCAAAGCAACTTTAGCATAACCACTTTGCCAAGTAATCATTAATATTTTGAGTAAGCCCAATTATTATATATAATAATAAATGCAGATTCTGTTTAGGCGTCAATTAAAGAACAATACTTAGTAATAAAATAAAAATGAATCATATAATAATAGTGGCTGCAAGAGTAAAATAGCAAAACAGCTGGATCCTGCTAAGTTCCAAACATTGAATTTGTAAGTACTGAAAGTAGTAGTTTTTGTCCCCCTCCACCACTTTCTTATCGCGTCACTACTAAAATCTTTTATTTTGACTTGTATTACCGCGTTTTACTTATTGATTCTTCTTTGAATTCTTTTTGGTTTTTGGAAGTTATGAATCTATGATAATTCCCCACCATCCAGGATGTGGCAAAAAATAGTAATTAGTTGAATATTCTTCACTGACTATATGTTAAATGAAACCCTCTTTTGAAAACGATTTTTATTATTTTGAAGTTTATGATTAATAAATTTGATTATCGTGATAAAATAAATGTTAATAATTTGCTTGACTATTTCGGTGAAAATGAGATATGTTTATGGTATAGCGCTTAAAAAATATTCATGTGAATACTATCGGAGAAAATTAAACAATATTATTAATGATCAAATTAAAAAATAGTCACTTATTGCGTCTAGAATTCTTCACATTTTTTATGCAATTCAAAAGTACAACATCGGAACTTTCGGATGGAATAATAAAAGTTAGAAATGAGTTTTAACTAGATTTAAATTTTGACCAAAAAAAAGTAACAATAATAATAATAATATAAGCAAATTTCACTAAATTGTGTTAGATACTTTTGTAATTTTAAAACATTATTAATTTATTATATTAATGGGAACATATATTTATATAAGGATCTTCTGAAAATATATTGTCTTATTATCTTATCAAAATTAGTGATTTTTTCAGTGGCCCAAGTTCGGACCAGAGAATAATATTATCTGAAAGAGTTTATAGGGAGGAGAGAAGCGAGCGAGACTAGAAGAGAGAGGAGAGAGGCGAGCGAGAGAGGGCAATGAGTGGGTGAGAGGTAAATTATATATGTATATCGATTAGATAATTATATATTATATATATGCATTTGTATATATGGCAAACGAGATTGGGAGAGGGAGGAGAGAGGCGAGTGAGAGAGGGCAGAGAGGTGAATTTTATACATATATTGGTTAGATAATTGTATATTATATAGATATTATTTGTATATTCTTGCGAATTATAAATATACAAATGTGGCTAACTATACAAATTCGAAGATAACCCACGTGATTAATATATAATGTTATTCGCGAGTGATCATTATAGCAAACTATAGTTATGATGACTAATTAAGTAGCATAAGTTTATTTAACCGCGTAATTTCCCATTTTTATTAACTCTTCACATGAATTTATATCTTCCTTCTCACATGAAGCTATATCTCTTTATTCAACAATTAATATAGGTTATTCACTCCACATTTTCTCATTCATCTTCATCTTCTACTTTTATATA
>NC_028647.1:42427507-42429485 GCF_001406875.1 Solanum pennellii
TATATATATATAATATCGAGGACTCCAAGAAATCCGGATCATAATTTTGGAGTTGTGCACCTTCAAAGGTAAAAAAGTATATATATATAATATCGAGGACTCCAAGAAATCCGAATCATAATTTTGGAGTTGTGCACCTTCAAAGGTAAAAAATAAATAATAAGTTGTTCACTTTAAAATATTTGGAGATATTCCCGTACTTTTTTATTTCAAGAAAATGATAGATGTGATCATTTTCGGTGGACAGAAAACATGTTGATAAATGAAGCTAGTATCACCATTCTTTCACGGATGAGGAGATCATCTTTTGACGGTGCTACATCGACTTCACACATCAATATGAAATTTATAGAAGATAGATCTCTTCTAAGGAGATTGCTAAAAGAATAAAAAGAAAAAAAGGGAAACTTACATAAATATATTATATTTAAAAAAAATATTTGCTTTTTATAATAATAACATTTTTTCACTTGATCACTCTTAATAAACTTTTAATACATATTACAGAAAATAATTTATAGAAGACATATAATACAACTCTCATTCATGGATAATACGTTTATCACACATAATACAATGTGATAATTTCTTACCAAACAAGCGTAATATATTTTTAAAAAACAGTTATAATAGATATATATTGCATACATTATTCACTTTTAATACATATTGCAGATTTAACATAGTAATGCTATGTATTGCTATAAATGGTAATAAATAAAAAGTATCACTAAAATCAGTAATTATTTGTTAAAATTTACCAATCCTTGTAATTTTTCCGAAAAAAAAATCACTTGAAGAATATGCTTCGTGAAACCCAATAGAAAAATGGTATTTTTAAAAGAACATTGAATGAAGAAGAGAAAAATTTTACCGTCTGAATGTTTATATGCGGTCTTTCGATTTTTTATTCGATTCGAAAATATTTTATATCATTGATTAGTTGTATGTTATTTTTACTTAATTTTAGTTTTTATGTAGTAATCTTTTTAGCTTTTTAGTATATCACAAATCACAATTCGAGCCTACACCCTAAACGTGGTCGAAACTCAAGAAATATTGTTGATCCCCAAGAAAATTCTTGGTCTGGCTGACTACTTGGGTTAGAATAATTAGGAAAAGAATCATAAGTCCCTCTTAAGCTAATTGTTTGAGCCCATTGACGATTGTACCTCTGGTTTGCTGGTCGTTAGACGCACCGTACTGGTTAATCATCAATGGGTCACTTAGGCCTTAAAATTGACCCACTTTCGAAGAATCTCATTTACAACTTGTAGGTCTACCTACGGCCCGTACATGTCAATCATAGAAATCAGCTTTAAGCTTTAAAATTTCACTAAGTGTGGGGTGACCTACGAGACTTACCTACGACTCGTAAGAGGAACTACAATTTGTCTTGTCAAACCGTAAAAAGATACCGAGACTTAACTTTTTAAAAATTATTTTTTCCACTACCTATGGCCCATAAGAGCTTCTATGATCCGTAAGTGGGACCCCTAGATACAGACTTCATCTTAACAACTGCAATTTCAAAATCTAAGGTGTTACATTCCTTAGTCGACAAAAGGGTCTAGATTATGGTGAGATCTTTAGTCACTTGGAAAAATAGTTATTGTGAGATTAATTGTAGCTTTGGCTGCTTCAAAAGGTTGGTGCATTCACTTGATGGATGTGCAAAATAACTTCCTTAATAGAGTTATCTTTGAGGAAGTATACATGGCAATACATGTTGAGTTTGGTAGACATAGGGAGAATATTATTAAGGTTTGCAAACTACACAAGTCACTATATGGTCTCAACAGGCTCCCACACAGTGGAATTCGAAATTAACAAAGTTCATGGTTCAGTTAAGATTTAGTCAGGGCTACTATAACTACTTGTTATTTACTAGACAGGCTACATGTGATATACTCAGGGGGCGGACCCACTTAATCAATTTTGGGTGCTCGAGCACCCATTGGCTACGGAAATTATATAT
>NC_028647.1:42430104-42432630 GCF_001406875.1 Solanum pennellii
ATGATAAATACGTTATTACAATTAAATGAGCACCCATAGAACAAAAGAAGTCGTGGGTGAGCTGGTGTATGCCTTGAAATATTAGGCGTGCAAACCACGCGGGTCATGATTTGAATCCCGTCAGCCCCATTCTTTTTTATTTTTTCCAGCGAATTTTGCACCCTTTTTTAAAAAAAGAAAAGAAAAAGAATAGGCTAATTTTTTACTTCGAATTTTGTACATGTTTTGAATTTTCCTATTCTTAAGTATTTTAATCTGACTAACCTAACTTTTCTTATTCTTCAATACATTTTCCACTGCCCGCTTCTATGGAACGGGCTTTCTCATCCATGAAGTACATTAAAAATGAACTTCGTAATAGTACTGGTTGTTTAGTTTGCTATGTAGAGCGTAACATATTCACAAATGTAAGCAATGATGCTATTATTTATCGTTTTCAACATATGAAAAGTCGTCAAGTACAATTATGATTTTAAGACTAGAAGTCTCTTTTTGTGATGATAATATTACCAGTAGGTCATTGTAACTTATAACTAGAGGTTGTTTTTATGATAATAATATGAATCTTTATTTTATTTTTTTATTATTATTAAAGAGTTTGAGTTAATATAAGTTTACTTTTTAATATAGAGTTTGAGTCCGTATATGTTTACATTATGTGATTGCTAACAAGTTTATGTTAAAGGAAGTGAGCACCTACAATCTTTAAATCCTGGATTCGCCACTGGATATACTCGTTGTGTTGGTGTGAGTAGATGATTTATTGATCACTGATAGTAATCAAAGTCTTATAGATCACATTAGAAAGGGTACAGAAACAATTCAAGATGAAGGATCTTGGTGAACTCAAATTCTTCCTCGAGATTGAGGTTGCTAGATCTAGTAAAGGGATTCATATGTCTTAAAGGAAGTGTGCATTGGAATTTATAGTTGAATGTGACTTAGGAGGAGCTAAACCTGCAGGAACACCACTTGAAAGAAATCAAAAAAATTACTTTCGTGAAGTATGATGAGTGCATCTCACAGGAAAGAGGACATGAGGATCACAAGTTATAGGATCTACTTGGTATCAAAGGCTTCTGGAGAGACTACTCTACCTCACCCTGACTAGATGTGATTTAGCCTATTCAATTTAGGTTGTATGTTAGTTCATGCACTATTCTAAAAAGTTTCTCATGGAATCAGGATGGTTAGATACATAAAAGAAGCTCCAAATCTTAGATTACTTATATCGACTAAAGACACAATTCAATTGCTTATATATTGTGACTCAGATTGGGAGCATGCCTAGAGACTAGAAGATTTGTCACAAGCTACTTAGTTAAACTTGGAGTGACACTCATTTCTTAAAGTTCAGCAGAAGGTGAGTTCAAAAGTATGACTACGTGCAACGTACAAAGATTACTTGGCTAGTATGATTATTCAAAGAACTTGGTGATCATATTGAGTTACCAGTAAAAATGATGTGCGAGGCTTCATATGCAAATCCTATATTTCATGAAAGAACAAAACAAATAGACATAAAATTGTCATTTTCTAAGAGAAAAAATATGTTAAGGGAGTGACATCCCATATTCTTTTTCTGTTCTTGCATAATATACATGGCATAGTGTGTCATGGTTATATGAGGTGTGTATGATTTGTCATAGTACATTGGAGAATAAGATTGCAAAATGGGTTGCAATATCAAGGAATTAAACTAAAATTTTAGGTCAAAGGAATCCCTCAAACAAAGTTGGTTTGGGGTTAAAGAAATAACTTGTATAACACCTCGCCTGTTTAAAAGGTTTATATTAACCCGTACCTTCGAAAAAAAGACTATGCACAGTGCCAACTCAATGCTTATAAAAATAAGGAACAGCCTTAAGCCCCAATTTTAGGGGGCCTCAATTTTTTACCAAAAATAAGCTATGTGTTAATTTTTATAGAAAAATTAATTTTTTATGATAAATGTATCATTTTTACTAAAAAAAATCACATTATTTACTCTCCTTAACCTCATCAAATAGAAGAAATCAAGAAAATATTGTTTTGTCTTCTTACATTTTTTTTGCTAAAACTCACATGATTGTTGAGTCATATGATTGTTGGACCATGTGCTCTGATATCACTTGTCGGGGATATGAAGGGGTGAATACGGCGTCATGCGGAAACTTATAATTTGCAAATCATATAGTTGATAAATTATAATAATAGATAGTATTAAATAATATTAGTATTTACTGTGTACTAATCCTAGTCCTATTAGGATTAGTACTCCTTAATCCTAGTCCTATTAGGATTAGTACTCCTTCCTATATCTCCTATATATATCTCCCATGTATTCCCTTATTAGGTTAACACTTCAATACAATCAATATTCCTTCATGTTATCAAGAGCCAGAAAACCTAGATCTTCTTTTCTCTAGATTTTTTTTTTCTCTCTTTAGGGCACCGATCGTTCCCTCTCTTCTCTTGGGCGGCGGCAGCCATGAAAACCGAGGTGGATCCTCTCGATTCACTTCCTTCTGGCGTTAAACTCCTTCT